>NC_057794.1:569610756-569910756 GCF_018294505.1 Triticum aestivum
CCTCTTCCCTCTGTGCCACCATCAACTCCTCCTCCTCGCTGGACTCGGTATCGCCCTCCTCCTCCGTCCTCCCTCGACTCGCCGCCGGCCGGCCCCTCCTCACTCCGCCTTCCTCCTCCGTCCTACTCTCTTCTCCCTCCTCGAGTCGCCCCTCCTTCTCCCTCCTCCCTGCTACATTTTGATTTAGTAGGCTACTTCATATGCAACATTTTGATTTAGTTGATTTAGTAGGCTTGTTGATTTAGTTGATTTAGAACATTTTGATTTAGTAGATTTAGTAGGCTAGTTGATTTAGAACATTTTGATTTAGTTGATTTAGTAGGCTAGTTGATTTAGTTGATTTAGTAGGCTAGTTGATTTAGTATGCATCATTTTATTGTTATTTTTTCTATACATGGATATGTAGATGTTTTTTTTTGTAATAAGTTATTTTTTGGCAAAATGTAGGTGCCAATTTAGTTACAATCACATGCTACTGTTTTTCTTTCTTGTGAAGTGGATCGTTAATCCTTTGCTCATATTGCTTTAGGAAAATGGCGCCGCCACCACCACCACTATGTCGACTGTGCAAGTCAAGGTGCGCCAGCAGCCTTGCAACTGGCAAGTTGTTCGGCATCTACTTCCTACAGCGACACCGATACGGCGATACAAGTACGGCGATACGGGATACGGCAATTTCTAGAAACAGCAATATGCGATACGTCGAGTATATATAAATAATTAACAAAAGTGACATGTAATAGAAACCAACATAACAAAATGTCCTCGACTCCATTAGTTGCCTGATTGCCTCCAAGCCTCTTTTCTTTTGTCTTGAATGATCTAGGTCCTCAACTCCTCATGGTGTATGCAAAATAGAAAATACATCAACAAGCAGCAACATCAGCTAGCAATTTTATCCAACAAACAACAACAAGCAGCAGTAGATAGAAGTGATAGCCTCCTTTGTGCAGCTATTTCTCTCGATGTACTAGTACTACGGACGCCCGCAAGCACAACCAAGCAAGAATACAGCAAGCATAGCCAAGCAAGAATCCAGCAAGCAGGCAAGCATACATCAAGCACACAACAAGCACACATCAGACATCACTCGGTGCTCGGGGAAATTGCCTTTGCAACTACGGTGCAGAAGACTCGAGGAGGAGAGGCAATTCCAGGCGGTGGGTGCAGCGGCGGCGAGCCACTCCAGGCGGCGGAGGCGACGACGGTGAGCCACTGCAGGTGGCGGCGGCGGCGAGTAGCCCTCGATCCCTTCCTCATGCAGAAAGAGAGATTAGGTTTAGGTGGTTGTGGGCTATCGGGCTCGCTCGGCCGCTCGCCGTGTCCCAGGCGTGTCCCGAGCGTGTCGCTACCATATCAGCATTATTTTTTCTTTTCTTTTAAATAAAAAAATGCAATACTTCTTTGATACGCGTATCCAAGCCGTATCGGCCGTATCGGCGTATCGGAGCCGTCCGGAACGGCGATACGACACTTTCCTGGCGTATCGGTGCTACATAGTCTACTTCCAGCCGAGTTTTCATCATGCGGCGGTAAGAAATTAGATGAAATGTAACAACTATTTTATTTTTAGTGTTGACATTACTGCATTGTGTCATTTTGCTTTTTTTACACAGATCGTCCCATGCAATGTGAGGTTGAAATTCAACAAGCTGACAGGAGACACTGTGACATTTGAGGCTCCGGGGGCCCTTACACTATGGAGGTCGAGAAAGGAAGCAATATGTCGCAGATTGGAGGAGATGGATGGGCCCGTTTCATCACCCACATGCGTCTTACTGGTGGTGAGTTGATTAGGTTCTCCTTCAGAGCAGAAAGACCCAAGCTGGCTGTCATATATCTCAACCTGGTGGAAGATGATGAAGATGACGAAGATGATGAAGATGATGAAGATGATGAGAACCCACTTCGTGAAGCCATCGTAGCTCAAAGAATGAGGCTGAGCGAGGTGGAGGTGCGCAAGCTATGGGACATAATTCCGCCACGTGATGACTTTGTCGGGGTGCCATTCGTGACCCGCCTAACAAGTACCATGGTCGATCGGCATGAAATGGTATGTTATACTGACTGTAGTAAGTTAATGATATATATATATATATATATATATATATATATATGCTTTATTGTTATACTTACAAATGCAAATTATCCGATGATATGCTTAGTGAATCCGATGATATGCTTAGTGTAGAGTCCAGTGATAAGCTATGTGGAATCTAGTCGATGATATGCTATGTGGAATCTAGTAGATAATCCATATATACTTATTAGTAGAATTCATGATTAATTAGTACAAATGCGTAGTACTGTGTCTTTTGATAGTGTAGAAATGTAGACTTAATAGAAATATATTTGCAAGAGTATGTGCCAAGCTATTTATTAATTGATATGTTTTTCTTATTCAGAAATTGCCAAAGAACCTATCTGCGAGTTGTGGTATCGAGCCTGATGAAGAAGGCTCGGCTGGACTACGCCTTACCGCAAGGGGCTCCGTCACCACCTGTACTTACCACATGGACACAGACGACGGTCGCACACACTTAAACTCAGTTGGCTGGAAGAGATTCCTCGTTGGCAAGAATCTTCGTGTTGGACAGGCCATCCTAATTACTATCAGAAACACCCGCCGTCCAGGCTTGAGGATGATGGCCGTCGTCGATATCATCTAGAACTACATATGTGTGTGTGTGGCTATATCATCTAGAACTACATATGATGATTGCTGTCGATATCATGTAGAACTACATATGATGATCATCGTCGGTATCATCTAAAACTACATATGATGATCGTCGTCGATATCACCTAGTACTGCTTGAGGATGCATGTTGAGTATATATGAAATTGTTATCTAGTACTCCCTCCATTTCAAATTACTCGTCGTGGTTTTAGTTCAAATTTGAACTAAAACCACGACGAGTAATTTGGAACCGAGGGAATACTACCTAGTACCTATCATGCTTTATGCCTTTATGAAATTGATATCTAGTAGTACCTAGTATCTCGAAATTGTAGTTTATTGAAGCTGAAACGGGGTTGAAATGATGAAAGATATAGCAGTAGCGCAGGGCTAGGAAATCACTACAGCTAACTAATAGCAGCGCGTTCTGTAAAAGCGCTGCTGCTATAGTCAATAGTAGTAGCGCGGGTGAATACAACACTACTACTAGGAGTTAGTTGTAGCACCTTATTGGTAGCGCGCCCCCCACGCTGCTGATAGCCTAAAAACCCGCACTTACTACTAGGCTTTTCCCTAGTAGTGCAGGTCGACCAAGTAATGCATGATAAGGGCTCTCAAGGTCAACCATTTCAAACCAGACTGGCTCTCAGCGAAAATGACTTTTGTCCCCGAAGAGGACATCTATCTGAGTCTTGCCGATTGGTGAGCAGGAAAGGCCAGGAACTATGCCATGAAAAATAGTCCGGTTGGGCTAAAGATGTCTCTGCTTGATCCCCAACTTCTCCATGGTATCTTTGAACAGAATGTTGATGCTGCTGCCGCCATCTATCAGGACTCGGGAGAAGCGAGCAGCTCGCCTCTCTGTGGCAAACGTGGCATCCAACACCAAGGCATAAGAGCCGGGGTTTGGCATCACCTCTGGGTGGTCAACTCTGCTCCAGCTGATGGGCTTCTCCGACCAATGCATGAACTCGGGGGTTTCTGATGCTACTGCATTCACTTCTAGCTGTTGCTGCCGTCTGCTGCGCCTGTCGTCGGCCACGCTGGTGAACACGACGTAGGATCCATGCTCCTCGGGATAATCATCTTGTATGGCACCGACTAGCCGGGCCGCCGGCTGCTGAGGAGGAGGAGGCGGCGGGCCGGCTGGCGGAGGAGGCTGGAGTCCGTCACCCTTGGCGATCCTGGTGAGCCAGTGGCACTTCCGAGTAGTGTGATTGGACGGCTTCGCACCGCTATGGAACTTGCAAGGTGCATCAAGAGTCTGCTCGTACGAGAAAGCATACAGCCAGTTGGGCTTGCCGCCATTCTGGCGCTTGGGAGGAGGCGGCCCTTCTGGCTGCTGATCTTCAACTATCACCTGATACGTCTCCAACGTATCTATAATTTTTGATTGCTCCATGCTATATTATCTACTGTTTTGGACATTATTGGGCTTTATTATCCACTTTTATATTATTTTTGGGACTAACCTATTAACCGGAGGCCCATCCCAGAATTGCTGTTTTTTTGCTTGTTTTAGGGTTTCGAAGAAAAGGAATATCAAACGGAGTCCAAACGGAATGAAACCTTCGGGAACGTGATTTTCTCAACAAACAAGACCGGGGAGACTTGGACCCTACGTCAAGAAATAAAACAGGAGGCCACGAGGTAGGGGGCGCGCCACCCCTACCAAACGCGCCCTCCACCCTCGTGGGCCCCCTGTTGCTCCACCGACGTACTTCTTCCTCCTATATATATCCACGTACCCCCAAACGATCAGAACAGGAGCCAAAACCCTAATTCCACCGCCGTAACTTTCTGTATCCACGAGATCCCATCTTGGGGCCTGTTCCGGAGCTCCGTCGGAGGGGGCATCTGTAACGCCCTCGATGCGGCTATATCTCCCACGTGTCGAAGCACGACTTAGAGGCATAACCGCATTGAAAGCAATGTTGCAAGTGAGGTAATCTTCGCAAACAACCCATGTAATACAATAAGGGAAAAGATACATAGTTGGCTTACAATCGCCACTTCACACAAATACATGAATAAAGCATTACATCATCCAAATATAATCAGGGCCCGACTACGGAGCCAAAATAAAAGAAGACTACCCCAAATGCTACACAGATCCCTGATCGACCCCAACTGGGCTCCACTACTGATCAACTAGAACGAAACAACACAAAGGGCAAGATCTTCATCGAGCTCCTCCTGAGCTTGGTTGCGTCATCTGCACGGACTCATCGGCACCTGCAAGCTGGTTTTGGAAGTATCTGTGAGTTACGGGGACTCAGCAATCTCGCACCCTCACGATCAAGATTATTTAAGCTTATGGGTAAGGTAAAGGTATGAGGTGGAGCTGCAGCAAGCGACTAGCATATATGGTGGCTAACATACGCAAATAAGAGCGAGAAGAGAAGGCAAAGCACGATCTAGAAACTATGATCAAGAAGTGATCCTATAACAACCTACGTCAAACATAACTCCAACACCGTGTTCACTTCCCGGACTCCAACACCGTTGAATGATTTAAAAGATAGATTGCGCCGGTTGAATTAAATGGCTAGAATGAGATAGCAACCTCGAAAGAGCTTGAAAGAATGAGAATAAGCACTAGCATCTTCTGAGATATCTTCAGCACTCCAGAACAAATGAATAGTGAGAGGTGAATGATTATGGGGTGCACCGGCATGGAAAAACATTGAAATGAGGAAAAGGATATGGTAACAAAGCTTGAATTGAAACCACCGGAGATGAAAAGATTGAAGAATGAAGAACTTGAAGCTCTATTAGCATCTTCTTGAGAATCATCGGATAAGAATATTAGTTAAAAAAATGGAAAGGCTTGACATCCATACGATGGATACTTGATTAAGAAATCCGAGTCCTTGACGAAACAAGGGTGGGAGGGCGGGACAACAAAGACAACTTGGGATGGATGAAACGAACACCGTTGAGAGAAAGCTTAGAATTGAACTTGCGGATGTTGAAAAAGATCGGATCCACTTAAAGAGAGACACGCCGGTTGAAAAGGATTGACATGACAAACTCGATGATCAAGAAGGATTGATATTCACATAGGAAACATGAGAACACCACTTGGAAAAGGTATGGAATCAACATTTGACTTCGAAGCAACTCGAATACCACAACTCAAAACAAAACAAAGGATTGGCTTGCAGAATAAGCCGGAACAAACATATGATAGAGATTTCGTCTGAAGTTTTCGTGGTGGGGCCTACACGGGCTCGATCGTACATCACCATCATGTACAAGGCAGTGCACATGACATACGAAGCGTCCCCGAGTCGGCATAGCCAGGGACTCGTTAAGACACAACGAGACCACTATAAAACCAACCGTGAATAGGCGGACCACTAGACGTCGAACCCCAATTTCATATCATACATCTGTCGGAAAGATATCCTAAGATCTACTTGAATTCCCACTTATAAACTCCCGAAATTTTCCGTTTATGCAATCAGGTGTTGGGGATACAAGGGGAAGCATAATATCTCACCCAAAACTAGCAAATCCTACATCCAGTTGTATCCATCCTTCAACACATAACCAAGAAACCTTCGGAAATCGTCTACCTCAACCTTCGAAAAGCATCCGTTATACGAGTTATGGCAATACTCCCGAACTCCCGCCCCAGTACTAGGTGGCGTCGAGGTTATATCACCAACAACTGCATAAAAGGGATTTTCGATGTCGGCGAAACTAATCTCAGGTATTCCAGAACTGCAACGATAAAATTGTGACGACAACACCTCGGAGCTCAACTCCCCGGGACACTGCCACAACCCCTAAATGACAACAAAACCATCGGAATGATTCCAAGATACCCGCATGATCCTAATTTTTTTTAGTGAAATTTGAGAAGAGAAGAGTCAAAACTCTACGTCAGGATGCCTCACCAGAGTGACGAAGGGACTGAGGAGTAAAAAGAATTCCTAAACTCTCTGATATAAAATTCCTAAATGACTCAAAACATTTTTCTAGACTCAACTCGTCAGCTAATTCGATCAAGCAGTGGGGGCTCCTAAGGTCGGGGAAGGCTCTGATACCAACTTGTAACGCCCTTGATGCGGCTATATCGCCCACGTGTCGAAGCACGACTTAGAGGCATAACCGCATTGAAAGCAATGTCGCAAGTGAGGTAATCTTCGCAAACAACCCATGTAATACAATAAGGGAAAAGATACATAGTTGGCATACAATCGCCACTTCACACAAATACATGAATAAAGCATTACATCATCCAAATACAATCAGGGCCCGACTATGGAGCCAAAATAAAAGAAGACTACCCCAAATGCTACACAGATCCCCGATCGACCCCAACTGGGCTCCACTACTGATCAACTAGAACGAAACAACACAAAGGGCAAGATCTTCATCGAGCTCCTCCTGAGCTTGGTTGCGTCATCTGCACGGACTCATCGGCACCTGCAAGCTGGTTTTGGAAGTATCTGTGAGTCACGGGGACTCAGCAATCTCGCACCCTCGCGATCAAGACTATTTAAGCTTATGGGTAAGGTAAAGGTATGAGGTGGAGCTGCAGCAAGCGACTAGCATATATGGTGGCTAACATATGCAAATGAGAGCGAGAAGAGAAGGCAAAGCACGATCTAGAAACTATGATCAAGAAGTGATCCTATAACAACCTACGTCAAACATAACTCCAACACCGTGTTCACTTCCCGGACTCCGCCGGAAAGAGACCATCACGGTTACACACGCGGTTGATGCATTTTAATTAAGCTCAACTTCAGGTTTTCTACAACCGGACGTTAACAAATTCCCATCTGCCCATAACCGCGGGCACGGCTTTCGAAAGTTCAAATCCCTGCAGGGGTGTCCCAACTTAGCCCATCACAAGCTCCCGCGGTCAATGAAGGATATTCCTTCTAGCGGGAAGACCCGATCAGACTCGGAATCCCGGTTACAAGACATTTCAACAATGGTAAAACAAATCCAGCAACACCGCCCGAATGTGCCGACAAATCCTGATAGGTGCTGCACATAACTCGTTCTCAGGGCACACTCAGATGAGCAGTCCGTACAACTAAAACCAGCCCTCGAGTTTCCCCGAGGTGGCGCTGCAAGGGGCTCTAGTTTGGACCAACACTCAGAGGAGCACTGGCCCCTGGGGGGTAAAATAATGATGACCCTCAGGAGCGCGACTCCCAAGGGAAAAGAAAAGGCTAGGTGGCGAATGGTAAAACCAATGTTGGGCATTGCTGGAAGAGTCTTATTCAAGGCAAACTGTCAAGGGGTTCCCATTATTACCCAACCGCGTAAGGAACGCAAAACCCGGGAACATAACATCGATATGACGGAAACTAGGGTGGCAAGAGTGGAACAAAACACCAGGCATAAGGCCGAGCCTTCCACCCTTTACCAAGTATATAGATGCATTAATTAAATAAGAGATATTGTGATATCCCAACAAGTAAACATGTTCCTACAAGGAACAACATCTCCATGTTCCAACAAGGAACAAACTTCAGCTTCACCTGCAACTAACAACGCTAAGAGGGGCTGAGCAAAGCGGTAACATAGCCAAACAACGGCTGGCCAGGACAAAGTGGGTTAGAGGCTTGGTTCAACAATATGGGAGGCAAGATAAGCAAGTGGTAGGTATCGCAGCATAGGCATAGCAAAAGACCGAGCAACTAGCAAGCAAAGATAGAAGTGATTTCGAGGGTATGGTCATCTTGCATGAAATCCCGCAAGGAAGAAGGACGAGTCCATGAAGAAGACAAACGGACGTAGTCGAACGGATTCTCACAAACACGACATTATCGAAACCAACCCGAAGAAGCAACACCGCAAAGAAGCAAACAACATAGTAAACAACCATCACATAATCATGGCATGATGCACAACCAAGTATGATGCATGTCCGGTTTAAATATGCATGGCATGGCAAAGTGCACAAACAACACTACAAGTTAAGTGGAGCTCAATATGCAACGGGTTGCATATTGACGGAACACCACATCAATTCTTTAGTTCTCTCTCGGTTATGTATCCAACAAGATTAAATGTTGATTAACATGGCAGGAGATGAAGCATAAAGAAACTATCTATCTAGGCAAGTTTAAATGAGGCCGGAACAACAAAACAACAAGTCTGGCAACTCCTCATGTGCATATTTTAAGGTTTGCTACTGTTCTGCCCTAAACACAATTTTAGAGTTGTTAACCATGCAAAGTAAAGCCACCATGTCAAACTAGGCATTTTCCACCCCATCTACATATAAAGTTTATTAAATTCGGAGTTACGGTTATTTAGTTATGAATTAAAGCATTTTAGCAAGGCATAGAGCAAAAATTAACCAAACAACATTTTAAGCATTTCAAACATGGATGAAAGTGACATATTATGAAACTAGACGGAAATCTAAGCATTTTTCATATATAAAGTTTTTACATGTGATGCATGGTTTGAGAGTTACAATATGCATGGAGCTTAGGGGTTATACTGCAAAACTGCCAACTCTGGGAAAAAGAACAAATTCGCAGACGCTGAAAAAAAAACACGCGGGTCGAATCTGAGCGGACTGGGTGCTCACCATGGGCTCTTGGCCCAGCTGGAGGGGAAGCAGGCCGGTCGGTTGAGTGGGTAGGTCGGGCGAGGCGAGCTGGGCCTGCAGCGGTGTGGCCCATCCGGTGGATCTGGAGGTTCGACGGGCGCGACACTGGCCCAACGTCAGATCGAGGTGAGGCATTGGATCTCGTCGGCAGATCGAAGCAGAGACAGGGCGATTGGGTCAGCGCGGAGGGTCAATGAGCAGAGGATAGAGCAGGACTTGGCCTCAAAGCAGCGGGGCGGTGGCCATCCATGGCGTCGGGCAGGGGAGGTCCACGGGCAGCGAAGACGGCGATGTGGGTTGCTCCGGGCGGCGAAGTAAAGTAGACCCGATGGAGGAAGCGAAGGCGTCAGGGAGCTCGGCTCCGTCACCCAGAATCTCTACACACAGAGAAAGAACGAAGAGAGCAGCGGGATGAGCATGGGGAAAAAGGGAGCAAGGAAAAGAGAAGAGGCGTGACGCGACTGGCCTGGTTGAAGACGGCGACGTCCTAGGTGGTCGTCGGAAGAACTCCGGCGAGGCTTGCGCAGGAGGCGTGCTCGGGGCCGAGGAGCTTGGGATCGAAGGGCTCAGGCGACGAGGATAGCTTGGCTGGTGGTGTCCACGAGCTGCAGCGGCAGTCAGGCAGAGGCAAGGCGGTGGTGGCAAGATCCGGGCGCGGGGGTTCCGTTCTCGGTGCCGGAATGGAGGGGGCCGCACCGGCGAGGAGAGGAACGCTCGGGCACTGCTGCTTTCTGGGGGGGTGGAGCGCCGGGCAGGGCCGAGGAAGGTGGTGGGTGCATCGGGATGGAGGGTTGGTTAGGCGCGGAAAGAGAGGAGCAGGTGGATCGGGAGGAGACATGAAGAGTGGCGGCGGCAGCTAGGGGGATCCCTAGAAACTAGGGATTTGGTCTCGGGTTAGACTAATATATATAGCGAGTAGGATAGGTTAGGGGCTAACTCATACCTCCGATCGTAATCGGACGGTCAGGAAAAATAGGCTAGGGAGTCCAAATAACAAAACGGAGACGTGTTATAGACGTTTGGGGATGATCCGGACCCAACGGTGACGACTGACCGGGTCGAGTCCGGGACAACTTTTGGACGCGCGCGCGAGGAGGTCCGATGCACTGTGCAAAGAGGGGTAGGCATGGGCCTAGGTGGACTGGGGAGAGCGGGTTGGTCTGAGAGAAGAGGGGAGAGATGCAGCCCGACACCATTTCCGGAGACCGAAAACGTCCGACGTTAGACCGGCTATACTGCCGCTATAGTTATCCGTTGGGGCATCAAACGATCTCCGAATGCGATGAAACTTGACAGGCGGTCTATCTACACTATAAAAAGACCACACGCCAACTCTCATCCCATTCCAAGAACATTTTCCGGCCACTTATAAAATACTATTTCGGACATGCCACGGGCGCGTGAAAGTGTGTCTGGGCTCAGAACGGACAACGGAAAGAACGAGGAGACAGGGACGGATGCAAGTTTTGAAAACATGATGATGAAATGCACATGATGGCATGGTATGCAATGCATGACACGTAAGCACATGACAAGGCAACAACAGCGAATAACTGGAGGACACCTGGCACATCGGTCTCGGGGCGTTACAGCATCGATCACGGAGGGCTTCTACATCAACACCATAGCCCTCCGATGAAGTGTGAGTAGTTCACCTCAGACCTACGGGTCCATAGTTAGTAGCTAGATGGCTTCTTCTCTCTTTTTGGATCTCAATACAATGTTCTCTCCCTCTGTTGTGGAGATCTATTCGATGTAATCTTCTTTTTGCGGTGTGTTTGTTGAGACCGATGAATTGTGGGTTTATGATCAAGTCTATCTATGAATAATATTTGAATCTTCTCTGAATTCTTTTATGTATGATTGGTTATCTTTGCAAGTCTCTTCGAATTATCAGTTTGGTTTGGCCTACTAGATTGATCTTTCTTGCAATGGGAGAAGTGCTTAGCTTTGGGTTCAATCTTGCGGTGTCCTTTCTCGGTGACAGTAAGGGCAGCAAGGCACGTATTGTATTGTTGCCATCGAGGATAACAAGATGGGGTTTTCTTCATATTGCATGAGTCTATCCCTCTACATCATGTCATCTTGCTTAAGGCGTTACTCTGTTTTTAACTTAATACTCTAGATGCATGCTGGATAGCGGTCGATGAGTGGAGTAATAGTAGTAGATGCAGGCAGGAGCCGGTCTACTTGTCTCGGACATGATGCCTATATACATGATCATACCTAGATATTCTCATAACTATGCTCAATTCTGTCAATTGCTCAACAGTAATTTGTTCACCCACCGTAGAATACTTATGCTCTTGAGAGAAGCCACTAGTGAAACCTATGGCCCCCGGGTCTATCTTTATCATATTGATCTCCTACTACTTAGTTATTTCCTTTGCTATTTACTTTGCCTTTATTTTACTTTGCATCTTTTATCATAAAAATACCAAAAATATTATCTTATCATATCTATCAGATCTCACTCTCGTAAGTGGCCCTATAGGGATTGACAACCCCTATTTGCGTTGGTTGCGAGGATTTATTTGTTTTGTGCAGGTGCGAGGGACTCGCGCATAGCCTCCTACTGGATTGATACCTTGGTTCTCAAAAACTGAGGGATATACTTACGCTACTTTGCTGCATCATCCCTTCCTCTTTGGGGAAAATCAACGTAGTGCTCAAGAGGTAGCAAGAAGGTTTTCTGGCGTTGTTGCCGGGGAGGTCTACGCAAAAGTCAACATACCAAGTACCCATCACATACCCTTATCTCCCGCATTACATTATTTGCCATTTGCCTCTCGTTTTCCTCTCCCCCACTTCACCCTTGCCGTTTATTTTCCCTCTCTCTCTCTATCCTCCCTCTCCCTCTCTATTTGCCTCTTTTTGTCCGCTTGCTTTTTGTTTGCTTGTGTGTTAGTTTGCTTGCTTGTCACGATGGCTCAAGATAATACTAAATTGTGTGACTGCACCAATACCAACAACAATGATTTTATTAGCACCCGATTGCTCCTCTTAGTGATGCTGAATCTTGTGAAATTAATACTGCTTTGCTGAATCTTGTCATGAAAAATCCGTTCTCCGGCCTTCCTAGTGAAGATGTCGCTACCCATCTTAATAGGTTCGTTGATTTATGTGATATGCAAAAAAAGAAAGATGTGGATAATGATATTGTTAAATTGAAGCTATTTCCTTTTTTGCTTAGAGATCGTGCTAAAGCTTGGTTTTCGTCTTTGCCTAAAAATAGTATTGATTCATGGAACGAGTGCAAAGATGCTTTTATCTCTAAGTATTTTCCTCCCGCTAAGATCATCTCTGTTAGAAACGATATTATGAATTTTCAGCAACTTGATCATGAACATGTTGCACAAGCTTGGGAGAGAATGAAATTAGTGATACGTAATTGCCCTACTCATGGTTTAAATTTGTGGATGATTATACAAATTTTTTATGCCGGATTGAATTTTGCTTCTAGAAATCTTTTAGATTAGGCCGCGGGAGGCACTTTTATGGAAATCACTTTAGGAGAAGCTACTAAACTCCCAGATAATATTATGGCTAATTATTCTCAATGGCACACTGAAAGATCTACTAATAAAAAGGTGCATGCGATAGAAGAAATTAATGTTTTGAGTGGAAAGATGGATGAACTTATGAAATTATTTGCTAATAAGAGTGTTTCTTATGATCCTAATGATATGCCCTTGTCTACTTTGATTGAGAATAATAATGAATCTATGGATGTGAACTTTGTTGGTAGGAACAATTTTGGTAACAACGCGTATAGAGGAAATTTTAATCCTAGGCCTTATCCTAGTAATCCCTCTAATAATTATGGTAATTCCTACAACAATTCTTATGGAAATTATAATAAGATGCCCTCTGATTTTGAATCTATTATTAAAGAATTTATTACTTTGCAAAAGAATTTTAATGCTATGATTGAAGAAAAATTGCTTAAGATTGATGATTTGGCTAGGAACGTCGATAGAATTGCTCTTGATGTTGATTCTTTGAAACTTAGATCTATTCCACCTAAGCATGATATCAATGAGTCTCTCAAAGCCATGAGAATTTCCATTGATGAGTGCAAAGAAAGAACCGCTAGGATGCGTGCTAAGAAAGATGCCTTTATAAGAGCGTGTTCTTCTAGTTCCTATGAAAATAAAGATGAAGATCTAAAAGTTATTGATGTGTCCCCTATTAAATCTTTGTTTTTCAATATGAATCTTGGTAATGATGGTACTGAATATGATCCACCTTTACCTAGAAGGCGTTCCAAGAATTCGGAATTTGTTGATCTTGATGCTAAATTTGATAAAAGTGGGATTGAAGAAATTAAAACCCTAGATGTTGCTAAACCCACTATTATGGATTTCAAGGAAGTTAACTATGAAAATTGCTCTTTGATTGATTGTATTTCCTTGTTGCAATCCGTGCTAAATTCTCCTCATGCTTATAGTCAAAATAAAGTGTTTACTAAACATATCGTTGATGCCTTGATGCAATCTTATGAAGAAAAACTTGAATTGGAATTTTCTATCCCTAGAAAACTTTATGATGAGTGGGAACTGACTATTAAAATTAAAATTAAAGATCATTAATGCTATGCTTTATGTGATTTGGGTGCTGGTGTTTCCACGATTCCTAAGACTTTGTGTGATTTGTTAGGTTTCCGTGATTTTGATGATTGCTCTCTAAACTTACACCTTGCAGATTCCACTATTAAGAAACCTATGGGAAGAATTAATGATGCTCTTATTTTTGCAAATAGGAATTATGTGCCCATAGATTTTATTGTTCTTGACATAGATTGCAATCCTTCATGTCCTATTATTCTTGGTAGACCTTTCCTTAGAACGATTGGTGCAATTATTGATATGAAGGAAGGAAATATTAGATTCCAATTTCCATTAAGGAAAGGCATGGAACACTTTCCTAGAAATAATATTAAATTACCTTATGAATCTATTATGAGAGCCACTTCTGGATTGCCTACCAAAGATGGCAATACCTAGACCTATTCTGGCTTGTTATGCCTAGCTAGGGGCGTTAAACGATAGCACTTGTTGGGATGCAACCCAACTTTATTTTTATTCCTTGATTTTTGCTCCTGTTTAGTAATAAATAATTTATCTAGCCTATTTTTTGGTTGTGTTTTTTGTGTTTAATTAGTGTTTGTGCCAAGTAGAACCGTTGGGAAGACTTGGGGAAAGTCTTGTTGAACTTGCTGTAAAAAACAGAAACTTTAGTGCTCACAAGAACTACTGTCATTTTTATTTGGAAAGTGATATTTAGTTAATTCTTTTTGCAGATGATTAATAGATAAATTCCTCAAGTCCAGCAATTTATTTTAGAATTTTTGGGGTTCCAGATCTTGCGCTAGCTACAGATTACTACAGACTGTTCTGTTTTTGACAGATTCTGTTTTTCGTGTGTTGTTTGCTTATTTTGATGAATCTATGGCTAGTAAAATAGTTTATAAACCATAGAGAAGTTGTAATACAGTAGGTATAACACCAATATAAATAAATAATGAGTTCATTACAGTACCTTGAAGTGGTCTTTTATTTTCTTTCGCTAACGGAGCTCACAAGATTTTCTACTTTAAGTTTTGTGTTGTGAAGTTTTCAAGTTTTGGGTAAAGATTTGATGGATTATGGAACAAGGAGTGGCAAGATCCTAAGATTGGGGATGCCCATGGCACCCCCAAGATAATCTAAGGACACCTAAAAGCCAAAGCTTGGGGATGCCCCGGAAGGCATCCCCTCTTTCGTCTACTTCTATCGGTAACTTTACTTGGAGCTATATTTTTATTCGCCACATGATATGTGTTTTGCTTGGAGCGTCTTTTATGATTTGAGTCTTTGCTTGTTAGTTTAACACAATCATCCTTGCTGTACACACCTTTTGAGAGAGCCATACATGATTTGGAATTTGTTAGAATACTCTATGTGCTTCGCTTATATCTTTTGAGTTATATAGTTTTGCTCTATTATTTCACTTATATATTTTAGAGCATGGTGGTGGATTTGTTTTATAGAAACTATTGATCTCTCATGATTCACTTAGATTATTTTGAGAGTCTTAATAGCATGGTAATTTGCTTAAAATCCTAATATGCTAGGTATTCAAGATTAGTAAAATTTTCTTAAGAGTGTTTTGAATACTAACAGAAGTTTGATGCTTGATGATTGTTTTGAGATATGAAGGTAATAATATCAAAGTCGTGCTAGTTGAGTAGTTGTGATATTGAGAAATACTTGTGTTGAAGTTTGCAAGTCCCGTAGCATGCACGTATGGTAAACTTTATGCAACAAATTTGAAACATGAGGTGTTATTTGATTGTCTTCCTTATGAGTGGCGGTCGGGGACGAGCGATGGTCTTTTCCTACCAATCTATCCCCCTAGGAGCATGCGTGTAGTACCGAGGTTTTGGATGACTTGTAGATTTTTGTAATAAGTATGTGAGTTCTTTATGAATAATGTTGAGTCCATGGATTATACGCACTCTCACCCTTCCATCCTTGCTAGCCTCTTCGGTACCGTGCATTGCCCTTTCTCACATTGAGAGTTGGCGCAAACTTCGCCGGTGCATCCAAACCCCATGATATGATACGCTCTTTCACACATAAACCTCCTTATATCCTCCTCAAAACAGCCACCATACCTACCTATTATGGCATTTCCACAGCCATTCCGAGATATATTGCCAGGCAACTTTCCATCATTCCGTTCATCATGACACATTCATCATTGTCATATTGCTTAGCATGATCATGTAGTTGACATAGTATTTGTGGCAAAGCCACCGTTCATAATTCTTTCATACATGTCACTCTTGGTCCATTGCATATCCCGGTACACCGCCGGAGGCATTCATATAGAGTCATCTTTTGTTCTAGTATCGAGTTGTAATCATTGAGTTGTAAATAAATAGAAGTGTGATGATCATCATTTTCTAGAGCATTGTCCCAAGTGAGGAATAAAAAAGGCCATAAAAAAGAGAGAAAAGGCCCAAAGAAAAAAAATGAGAGAAAAAGAGAGAAGGGACAATGTTACTATCCTTTGCCACACTTGTGCTTCAAAGTAGCACCATAATCTTCATGTTAGAGAGTCTCTTTTTTGTCACTTTCATATACTAGTGGGATTTTTTTCATTATAGAACTTGGCTTGTATATTCCAACAATGGGCCTCCTCAAGTGCCCTAGGTCTTCGTGAGCAAGCAAGTTGGATGCACACCCACTTAGTTTCTTTTGTTGAGCTTTCATACATTTATAGTTCTAGTGCATCCGTTGCATGGCAGTCCCTACTCCTTGCATTAACATCAATCGGTGGGCTTCTCCATAGCCCATTTATTAGCCTTGTTGATGTGAGACTTTCTCCTCTTTAGTCTTCTCCACATAACCCCCCTCATTATGTTCTATTCCACCCATAGTGCTATGTCCATGGCTCGCGCTCATATATTGCATGAAAGTTTATAGGTTTGAGATTACTAAAGTATGAAACAATTGCTTGGCTTTTCATCGGGGTTGTGCATGATGAGAGCATTCTTGTGTGACGAAGATGAAACGTGACTAAACCATATGATTTTGTAGGGATGAACTTTCTTTGGCCATGTTATTTTGAGAAGACATAATTGCTTAGTTAGTATGCTTGAAGTATTATTATTTTTATGTCAATATGAAATTTTGTCTTGAATCTTTCGGATCTGAATATTCATACCACAATTAAGAAGAATTACATTAAAATTATGCCAAGTAGCACTCCGCATCAAAAATTTTGTTTTTATCATTTACCTACTCGAGGACGAGCAGGAATTAAGCTTGGGGATGCTTGATACGTCTCCAACGTATCTATAATTTTTTATTGCTCCATGCTATATTGTCTAATGTTTTGGACATTATTGGGCTTTATTATCCACTTTTATATTATTTTTGGGACTAACCTATAAACCGGAGGCCCAGCCCAGAATTGCTGGTTTTTGCATGTTTTAGGGTTTCGAAGAAAAGGAATATCAAACGGAGTCCAAACGGAATGAAACCTTCGGGAACGTGATTTTCTCAACAAACAAGACCCGGGAGACTTGGACCCTACGTCAAGAAATAAAACAGGAGGCCACGAGGTAGGGGGCGCGCCCACCCCCACCAGGCGCGCCCTCCACCCTCGTGGGCCCCCTGTTGCTCCATCGACGTACTCCTTCCTCCTATATATATCCACGTACCCCCAAACGATCAGAACAGGAGCCAAAACCCTAATTCCACCGCCGTAACTTTCTCTATCCATGAGATCCCATCTTGGGGCCTGTTCCGGAGCTCCACCGAAGGGGGCATCGATCATAGAGGGCTTCTACATCAACACCATAGCCCTCCGATGAAGTGTGAGTAGTTCACCTCAGGCCTATGGGTCCATAGTTAGTAGCTAGATGGCTTCTTCTCTCTTTTTGGATATCAATACAATGTTCTCCCCCCTCTCTTGTGGAGATCTATTCGATGTAATCTTCTTTTTGCGGTGTGTTTGTTGAGATCGATGAATTGTGGGTTTATGATCAAGTCTATCTATGAATAATATTTGAATCTTCTCTGAATTCTTTTATGTATGATTGGTTATCTTTGCAAGTCTCTTCGAATTATCAGTTTGGTTTGGCCTACTAGATTGATCTTTCTTGCAATGGGAGAAGTGCTTAGCTTTGGGTTCAATCTTGCGGTGTCCTTTCCCGGTGATAGTAAGGGCAGCAAGTCACGTATTGTATTGTTGCCATCGAGGATAAGAAGATGGGGTTTTCTTCATATTGCATGAGTCTATCCCTCTACATCATGTCATCTTGCTTAAGGCGTTACTCTGTTTTTAACTTAATACTCTAGATGCATGCTGGATAGCGGTCGATGAGTGGATTAATAGTAGTAGTAGATGCAGCAGGAGTCGGTCTACATGTCTCGGACATGATGCCTATATACATGATCATACCTAGATATTCTCATAACTATGCTCAATTCTGTCAATTGCTCAACAGTAATTTGTTCACCCATCGTAGAATACTTATGCTCTTGAGAGAAGCCACTAGTGAAACCTATGGACCTCGGGTCTATCTTTATCATACTGATCTCCCACTACTTAGTTATTTCCTTTGCTATTTACTTTGCCTTTATTTTACTTTGCATCTTTTATCATAAAAATACCAAAAATATTATCTTATCATATCTATCAGATCTCACTCTCGTAAGTGGCCCTATAGGGATTGACAACCCCTATTTGCGTTGGTTGCGAGGATTTATTTGTTTTGTGCTGGTGCGAGGGACTTGCGCGTAGCCTCCTACTGGATTGATACCTTGGTTCTCAAAAACCGAGGTAAATACTTACGCTACTTTGCTGCATCATCCCTTCCTCTTCGGGGAAAACCAACGCAGTGCTCAAGAGGTAGCATCGCCACCTGCCGGCTCGTGGAAATGGGCTGCATGGCCTTGCGCTTTTTGTCGTTCGGTTGCTGTCGCTGACTGGAGTCACCAGCCGGGGTCCGAGGAGCTTGAGGGGCCACCTTGCCCGATACGTTGACTTGAATATCCGCCTTCATGGAGGAGTCGGCCGTGGCATACTTGTCTGCTATGATTAGCAGTTCGTCAGGGTCGCCGGCTCGTCGCAGAGAAGCTTGTGCTTGAGGAGGTTGCCCTCTCGGCACCCGGCAGTGAAGTACTCGATGGCCTACACCTCGTGCACACCCTTGCACGAGTTGCGCAACTAGGCCCAGCGCGTAAGATAATCGCGAGTCGACTCGTTGCGGCCTTGGACGCATAAGGAGAGTTGGCGGGGCTTGGGCGGCCGCTTGTACGTTGCTACCTCTTGAGCACTGTGTTGGTTTTCCCCGAAGAGGAAGGGATGATGCAGCAAAGTAGCGTAAGTATTTCCCTCAGTTTTTGAAAACCAAGGTATCAATCCAGTAGGAGGCTACGCGTGAGTCCCTCGCACCTGCACAAAACAAATAAATCCTCGCAACCAACGCAAATAGGGGTTGTCAATCCCTATAGGGCCACTTACGAGAGTGAGATCTGATAGATATGATAAGATAATATTTTCGGTATATTTTTATGATAAGAGATGCAAAGTAAAATAAAGGCAAAGTAAATAGCAAAGGAAATAACTAAGTAGTAGGTGATCAATATGATAAAGATAGACCCAGGGGCCATAGGTTTCACTAGTGGCTTCTCTCAAGAGCATAAGTATTCTACGGTGGGTGAACAAATTACTGTTGAGAAATTGACAGAATTGAGCATAGTTATGAGAATATCTTGGTATGATCATGTATATAGGCATCACGTCCGAGACAAGTAGACCGACTCCTGCCTGCATCTACTACTATTACTCCAGTCATCGACCGCTATCTAGCATGCATCTAGAGTATTAAGTTAAAAACAGAATAACGCCTTAAGCAAGATGACATGATGTAGAGGGATAGACTCATGCAATATGAAGAAAACCCCATCTTCTTATCCTCGATGGCAACAATACAATACGTGCCTTGCTGCCCCTACTATCACTGGGAAAGGACACCGCAAGATTGAACCCAAAGCTAAGCACTTCTCCCATTGCAAGAAAGATCAATCTAGTAGGACAAACCAAACTGATAATTCAAAGAGACTTGCAAAGATAACCAATCGTACATAAAAGAATTCAGAGAAGATTCAAATATTATTCATAGATATACTTGATCATAAACCCACAATTCATCGGTCTCAACAAACACACCGCAAAAAGAAGATTACATCGAATAGATCTCCACAAGAGAGGGGGAGAACATTGTATTGAGATCCAAAAAGAGAGAAGAAGCCATCTAGCTACTAACTACGGACCCATAGGTCTAAGGTAAACTACTCACACTTCATCGGAGGGGCTATGGTGTTGATGTAGAAGCCTTCTGTGATCCATGCCCCCTCCGGCGAAGCTCCAGAACAGGCCCCAAGATGGGATCTCGTGGATATAGAAAGTTGCGGCGGTGGAATTAGGGTTTTGGCTCCGTCTCTAATCGTTTGGAGGTACGTAGGTATATATAGGAGGAAGGAGTACGTCGGTGTAGCAACAGGGGGCCCACGAGGGTGGAGGGCGCGCCTGGGGGGTAGGCGCGCCCCCTACCTCGTGGACTCCTCTTTTCTTTCTTGACGTAGGGTCCAAGTCTCCCGGGTCTTGTTCGTTGAGAAAATCATGTTCTCGAAGGTTTCATTCCGTTTGGACTCCGGTTGATATTCCTTTTCTTCGAAACCCTAAAACAGGCAAAAAACAGCAATTCTGGGCTGGGCCTCCAGTTAATAGGTTAGTCCCAAAAATAATATAAAAGTGGATAATAAAGCCCAATAATGTCCAAAACAGTAGATAATATAGCATGGAGCAGTCAAAAATTATAGATACGTTGGAGACGTATCAAGCATCCCCAAGCTTAATTCCTGCTCGTCCTCGAGTAGGTAAATGATAAAAACAGAATTTTTGATGCGGAGTGCTACTTGGCATAATTTTAATGTAATTCTTCTTAATTGTGGTATGAATATTCAGATCCGGAAGATTCAAGACAAAAGTTCATATTGACATAAAAATAATAATACTTCAAGCATACTAACTAAGCAATTATGTCTTCTCAAAATAACATGGCCAAAGAAAGTTCATCCCTACAAAATCATATGGTTTAGTCATGTTTCATTTTCGTCACACAAGAATGCTCTCATCATGCACAACCCCGATGACAAGCCAAGCAATTGTTTCATACTTTAGTAATCTCAAACCTATAAACTTTCACGCAATATATGAGCGCGAGCCATCGACATAGCACTATGGGTGGAATAGAATATAATGAGGGGGGTTATGTGGAGAAGACAAAAAAGAAGAAAGTCTCACATCAACGAGGCTAATCAATGGGCTATGGAGATGCCCACCGATTGATGTTAATGCAAGGAGTAGGGATTGCCATGCAACAGATGCACTAGAGCTATAAATGTATGAAAGCTCAACAAAAGAAACTAGTGGGTGTGCATCCAACTTGCTTGCTCACGAAGACCTAGGGCACTTGAGGAGGCACATTGTTGGAATATACAAGCCAAGTTCTATAATGAAAAATTCCCACTAGTATATGAAAGTGACAAAACAAGAGACTCTCTAACATGAAGATTAATGTGCTACTTTGAAGCACAAGTGTGGCAAAGGATAGTAACATTGTCCCTTCTCTCTTTTTTTCTCATTTTTTTCTTTTTTTCTTTTTCTTTTTTTGGGACTTCTCTTTTTTATGGCCTTTCTCTTTTTTTGGGCCTTCTCTTTTTTATGGCCTTTCTCTTTTTTTGTTCCTCACTTGGGACAATGCTCTAGAAAATGATGATCGTCACACTTCTATTTATTTACAACTCAATGATTACAACTCGATACTAGAACAAAAGATGACTCTATATGAATGCCTCCGGCGGTGTACCGGGATATGCAATGGACCAAGAGTGACATGTATGAAAGAATTATGAACGGTGGCTTTGCCACAAATACTATGTCAACTACATGATCATGCTAAGCAATATGACAATGATGAATGTGTCATGATGAACGGAATGATGGAAAGTTGCCTGGCAATATATCTCGGAATGGCTATGGAAATGCCATAATAGGTAGGTATGGTGGCTGTTTTGAGGAGGATATAAGGAGGTCTATGTGTGAAAGAGCGTATCATATCATGGGGTTTGGATGCACCGGCGAAGTTTGCGCCAACTCTCAATGTGAGAAAGGGCAATGCACGGTACCGAAGAGGCTAGCAAGGATGGAAGGGTGAGAGGGCGTATAATCCATGGACTCAACATTAGTCATAAAGAACTCACGTACTTATTGCAAAAATCTACAAGTCATCAAAAACCTCGGTACTACGCGCATGCTCCTAGGGGGATAGATTGGTAGGAAAAGACCATCGCTCGTCCCCGACCGCCACTCATAAGGAAGACAATCAAATAACACCTCATGTTTCAAATTGGGTTGCCTCCCAACAAGAGCTATCATTTAATGCCCCTAGCTAGTCATAAGGTATTTCCATCTTTAGTTTTCAACTTCTTAGTAGAATCAAGCTCGAATCCGGGAGGTTCTTTATGTTTCCCTTCATATTCTGAAATTTTTAGATCTAACGAATCCAACCGCTTATTGCAAAGGTTAATCAGCATATTCATGCGGTGAATATTTCCACTAATGTTCTTAAGAGGTTCAAGAGATTTCTGCAAGTTTTTAGTAACTTCACAAATTTTTTCAAAAACTTGTGTCTCTTCCTGAGTAGGATGAGGCCCCTTTTATTGAGGTAGTGTTCCCACTATACCTTCTATAATTTCGAGCGCAATATGGGGATTGATTTCAATAAAATTTCCTTTGGCAACGCAATCCAAGAGTTGTCTATGAGACATATTCAATCCAACATAAAAATTGTGAAGCAAAATTCTCAGGTTTATTTCAGAGGTACAATTTCGATAAGACTCCATTATTCTCAACCAGGCATCTTTTAAGTTTTCTCCTAGTATTTGTTTAAAGTGAAAGATTTCGAACTCAGGGGTCAACGGAGAAGATAAGGGACTAGCCATAACGACAAGCAAACAAAAAGCAAGCGGGCAAAAGGAGGCAAATAGAGAAAGAGAGGGGCGATAGAGAGAGAGGGCAAATAAAATGACAAGGGTGAAGTGGGGGAGAGTAAAACGAGAGGCAAATGGCAAATAATGTAATGCGGGAGATAAGGGTATGTGATGGGTACTTGGTATGTTGACTTTTGCGTAGACCTCCCCGGCAACGGCGCCAGAAATCCTTCTTGCTACCTCTTGAGCACTGCGTTGGTTTTCCCCGAAGAGGAAGGGATGATGCAGCAAAGTAGCGTAAGTATTTCCCTCAGTTTTTGAGAACCAAGGTATCAATCCAGTAGGAGGCTACACGCGAGTCCCTTGTACCTTCACAAAACAAATAAATCCTCGCAACCAACGCAAATAGGGGTTGTCAATCCCTATAAGGCCACTTACGAGAGTGAGATCTGATAGATATGATAAGATAATATTTTGGTATTTTTGTGATAAATATGCAAAGTAAAATAAAGGCAAAGTAAATAGCAAAGGAAATAACTAAGCAGTAGGAGATTAATATGATGAAGATAGACCCGGGGGCCATAGGTTTCACTAGTGGCTTCTCTCGAGAGCATAAGTATTCTACGGTGGGTGAACAAATTACTGTTGAGCAATTGACAGAATTGAGCATAGTTATGAGAATATCTAGGTATGATCATGTATATAGGCATCACATCCGAGACAGGTAGACCGACTCCTGCCTGCATCCACTACTACTACTCCACTCATCGACCGCTATCCAACATGCATTTAGAGTATTAAGTTAAAAACAGAGTAACGCCTTAAGCAAGATGACATGATGTAGAGGGATAGACTCATGCAATATGAAGAAAACCCCATCTTGTTATCCTCGATGGCAACAATACAATACGTGCCTTGCTGCCCCTACTGTCACTGGGAAAGGACACCGCAAGATTGAACCCAAAGCTAAGCGCTTCTCCCATTGCAAGAAAGATAAATCTAGTAGGCCAAACCAAACTGATAATTCGAAGAGACTTGCAAAGATAACCAATCATACATAAAAGAATTCAGAGAAGATTCAAATATTATTCATAGATAGACTTGATCATAAACCCACAATTCATCGGTCTCAACAAACACACCGCAAAAAGAAGATTACATCGAATAGTTCTCCACAAGAGAGGGGGAGAACATTGTATTGAGATCCAAAAAGAGAGAAGAAGCCATCTAGCTACTAACTATGGACCCGTAGGTCTGAGGTAAACTACTCACACTTCATCGGAGGGGCTATGGTGTTGATGTAGAAGCCCTCCATGATCGATGCCCCCTCCGGCGGAGCTCCGGAACAAGCCCCGAGATGGGATCTCGTGGATACAGAAAGTTGCGGCAGTGGAATTAGGGTTTTGGCTCCGTCTCTGATTGTTTGGGGGTACGTAGGTATATATAGGAGGAAGGAGTACGTCGGTGGAGCAACAGGGGGCCCACGAGGGTGGAGGGCGTGCTTGGGGGGAGGGGTAGGCGCGCCCCCTACCTCGTGGCCTCTTCTTTTCTTTCTTGACATAGGGTCCAAGTCTCCCGGGTCTTGTTCGTTGAGAAAATCACGTTCCCGAAGGTTTCATTCCGTTTGGACTCCGTTTGATATTCCTTTTCTTCGAAACCCTAAAACAGGCAAAAAATAGCAATTCTGGGCTGGGCCTCCGGTTAATAGGTTAGTCCCAAAAATAATATAAAGTGGATAATAAAGCCCAATAATGTCCAAAACAGTAGATAATATAGCATGGAGCAATCAAAAAATTGTAGATACGGTGAAGTTGTGGATGAATGCTTCGGTGAAATCAACCCAGCTGTTGATACTGCGGGGCTTCAGGCTGTTCAACCACGTCCGGGCCATGCCCTGGAGCATGAGCGGGACGTACTTCACGACAACGCGCTTGTTGCCGTTGGCGATGCTGACGGCTGTGGAGTAGTCGACGAGCCAGTCCTCCGGCTTCACGAAGCCGGTGTACTTGGGTGTGTCTCTCGGGAGCGTGAATCCTTTGGTGAAGGGCTCATCTCAGATGGGGGGGCCAAAACAAGGCGGACCCAGCTCATCTTCCTCTTCTAGCGCCAAGGATCGATTGAGGCGATCGATCCGGTGGCGGGCATCATTTTCTCCGATTCCTTCTCGGCGGCCAAGGCGGTCACCGAGTGATGGGTGATCAACAGGCAGCGGGGAAATGCGCCTCTCCCTGCGGGGAGGAGGAGGCGCACAGTCGTCTCACCGCCGTACTGCTCTTAGGTGACCGTCTTGGTCGCGCTCGATGGTGATGTGAGTCCAGCTGCGGCTGGCAGCCGGCTCCTTGTCTCTTCTATCGCGGACGCCACCAGTCGGCGTCCGAGATGTCACGCCTTGGTCTCGTCGAGGACGCGGATTGTCATTTCGCCGGTTGGGCGCTTCAGTCCGGCACCTAGCATCTTGCTGCTCAGCAGCCGCGTCGAGGAGCTGCTGAACTCGCTCCGTCATGTGGCGACGCTCGTCGCCCTCGCTCTTGTCTAACTCATCGGCTGCCGCCTGGGCGACTCGTATGTTCTTCGTAGGCGTGGCGTAGACGGGATGATCTGTCCCGAACATGCTGGCGATGGCCGTGCCAGGCTGCTAGACCAAGCTAATGCGGCTAGGCCCACCAGGAGCCGGTGTGCCGCCGACGGCACAGTCAATTTCCCGCTGGTAGGCCTCTGAAAGGCGTCTCATGCTGGCCAGCCGGTTGGCGCTCTCGACAAGCTAGACGCGGCGCGCTTCCAGCGTCTCGGCGTCGGCGTCTTCCGAGATAGGCGCAGCCAGGTCTTGCATTGCCGTCTGCAACGGGTCCTGGCCATCTCCGCCAGAGTGCTCGCCGTGTGTCGGGGGTTGGGTGCGACATATGCCAAAGGATGACTTATCATGGTGGGAGCGAGTAGAACATCGCCGGTGCCCGGAACCGGGATGAGGCGTAGACATGAACGCCGGCGTACTTTACCCAGGTTCGGGGCTCTCCTAGGAGATAACACCCCTAGTCCTGCTCTACGGGGTCTCCGCATGATCACTAAGGCACAAGTGAATACAAAGGCGCTCCTTGAGCTGTATGCTAGAGGTAGGAGAAGCCAGGGCTAGCTCTCTCCTTCCTATTTGATCGGGTCTATTCTAACAGGTTCGGAACCCTTTGGATGGGTGCCCTGGGGGGTTTATATAGGCCTACCCCCAAGGGGTACAATGGTAATCCGGCCGGGCGTAGGGCCCGGCTGTCAGTCTCTTTGGTCGCCGGCTTCTCCGCCGACTGCTGGGGCCCGCCACCGAGTGGGCCCCGCCGACTGGTCTAGTACGGAGCTGACAGGCCGCCCCCGCCGCTTGCGGGTCCTACCGGATGTGGATCACTGTTGCTGCGTCTCTAATGACACAGGCTTGGTCATGGGGTTGTGGCTACAGCTCCGCCGCCTTGCGAGCGATTACTGTAGCCACTTCGCGTCTCGTCTGGTTAATGGCGAGTGGGTCCCGAGGAGGGGGCGGGCCGACTCCTGGGGGCCGACCTCCCTCGGGTCCGACTGATGGGATCGTCGCCATCTTCCGAGCTCTTGCTGACTGGTGGGGCCCGTCGTCCTTGAGCCGTACTGACAGGCCGTCGTGGGAGCAGGACTCCGCCTGCCTGTGATGATGTCAGGGATGGCATGGCAACAGTGTTGTGCCGGGCGGAGATCTCCGTCGTACAGCGTACTGTGGCCACGCCAGCCCCTGGAAAGGGAGAGGGGATGGGCTACACTGTAGCCATTCCCAGTGCCGTCCCTCTTAATGAGGGTACGGGCTTCGCTGGTGCCGTGGGCCGACTCCTCAGGGCTGACTTCTCTGGAAACCGCCAAGCAGGAGTCGGCCCGTCTTGGCCTTGCCTCTAGGACTCGGCCATACACGGGCAACCGGCTGCTCCTCCAGCCGGCCCCCAGAAGACGGCTCTTCACCTTGGCATCTCGAGGGGCGTAGTCTGCCCTGATGTCTTGAAAGGTTCTGGGCCTCGGGTTAGCCTACTCATGGCCCATTACTCCGACAGTAGTCCCCGAAACTGGTGAGGCGCCACAGATGATCAGCCGAGGGGCCTCAGCAGTTTCTTTCTCCGAGTGCTTGTGGCGGAACCTTCTTCAACTTTCGCCGGGCCGACTAGTGGGAGTCGGACTCGCCGATCTGACTTATCCAAAATTTTCGAATGCCTTGGCGGGATCAAGGTGGCGTGCTAGCTAGGCTTCCAGGTCGCCGCCCGCTTCGGGCCTGTCACGTGGTGACGAGCAACCGGGCCAGTCTGCCCACCCACGCGCGCGACGGGACGTGCCTGCGGGCGGGGCCCGCCACTACCACGCCTTGGCACGCGAGCGGATCCGCTGTGGCTGCGGCGGGCAGTTGAGGTTCCCGCAAAGTTACCGCGCACAATAACTTGCGCGATAAATTGTGGGGCGTGGGGTAGTGGGCGCAGTTAATCCCGCGACCGCCGCCTCGGCTTCGCAGCCCATGGGCCTATAAGTAGGTGGAGGAGGGGGAGCGGCAGCGCACGCACGCCCCTCCTCACCGCTTCCTCTTTCTTCTTCCTCTCGCCGCTGCGCCCCAAGCCACGCTGAGCGCCACGGCGATTCGTTCCTGATGAGCTCCTCCTCCATCGCCACGCCCCCCGCGGTGCGCTCCGGAGCATGGGATGGCTCCGAGGTCCATGATGACCACCTCAGCTTCCTCCGCCAGACGCGGCGGCTCCCTAGCGAGGACCACGTGAGGGTCCACCTCGCGCCGAGGAGGGAATTTTCGCTAGCGCTGGAGAAGGGCGAGCGGGTCGTCTTCCGCTCGCACTGCCTGCATGGCCTCGGCTTGCCGGCGAGCGGCTTCTTCTGCTCCTTTCCTGAATTCTATGGTCTCCAGCCGCACCACCTCACCCCCAAGACGGTGGTGCTGCTATCCACCTTCGTCACCTTGTGCGAAGGCTTCCTCGGCGTCCTCCCCACCATCGAGCTCTGGGGGGAGTTCTTCTACTCCTAGCTCAGCACCCACGTCGCAGGTGTGCCGGCCCAGTGCGGCGCGTTCATCGCCGTGCGGAGGTCGGGGGCCGACAACCCATTTCCCCCCATCATGCTGATAAAGTCGGTGAAGATGTGGCAGCGGTCGTACTTCTACGTGAAGAGTGTCTTCGCGGAGGGCGACTGGGTCAACTTGCCGACTTACGCAGCCGGCCCGCCAGCTGGAAGGCAGCCCAACTGGTCGTATCGGGCCAGGACGCTGACGCCTGCTAGAGCCGCCACCATCGCACGACTCCGGGTGCTGACGTAGTCGGAGGGCCTGACCGGGCCCGATTTGCTGGCCGCCTTTGTGGTGCGCCGAGTGCTCCCGCTCCAGAGCCGCCCCCACATGATTTGCTAGATTAGCGGGCATCGGGACCCGAGTCGGCTGTGCACCAAGGAGATGCCTCACGAAGAGGTAGCCTACATGGTGAACTATCTTGCGAACTGCGAGCTCACGGAAGAGTGGCGGTTCGGCAAGGAGCCGTACTCACGCGCCAACCCTCCGCCTCTTGTAAGTTGTCTTCTTTTTCTTCTTTCTCTGATTCTTTGTTACCGAGTCCGTCTTGTCCAGCCTGACCAGTCGGCCTTTGAACAGAGCCCCCTCCTCTAGCCAGCAGCCGACACCGCGGGGCCGAACCGCGAATTCCTCCCCGACCGGGCGGAGAGCAACGTTGACGACCCGAACTTGGGGGCGACGGCCTTGGAGGACGACGCCGAGGGAGGAGGTGGCGAAGCAGGCGCCCCGAGGCTCGCAGCCAGCTTCGAGGATTGGCCTGATGATGACGCGGGGGAAGTCGCCCCGCGCCAGCAGCCAGGAGCCGGCTAGCCAGGCACGAGCTCCTCTGCCGCACCGGACACCCAAGGCGCCGCAAAGAAACATAGGGTCGCGTCGAGCTTGTTCGGCAGCCGGCCGAAGAAGCCCAAGGGCTCGGCCGCGGCGACCAAGCGGGACGAGGCGGCCGCGAAGGCCAACCGCTTCCGCAAGGAGGTGAAGATGTCGCAGCTGGTTTCTGCGTAAGTGCCACCTTCCTTTGCGCCTTCAATTTTTCTTCGTTGACTCTGTCTGGAATTCCTTTGCTTTACATTCTTGACTTTAGGTCCCCGCTCTCTCTCCAGAAGTTGGCCGCCGGCTCTGTCATGAAGTCAGCGGAGACCTCCTCCACCACCCGGCTGATTGATCCGACCGCCGATCTCCGGGAGGCGACGGAGCGGAACGCGCGGGAGGCGCGCGAGGAGCGGGTAGCCGCCCGCCTGAAGAAGGCGGAAGCCGACAAGGCAAAATCCGCCGCCCTGAAGAAGATGGCGGAAGCCGAGGCCGCCGACGCGGAGAAGAAGCATGCTGAAGAACCCGCACACCGCCTGTCGGCGGTGTTCGTCGTCCCTTTGAACTCTGCGCCGCCACCATCGGAGTTCACGGCGCAGACTGGAGAAGTCGGCGATGAGAACCCGGTCATGGAGAGGGATGG
This sequence comes from Triticum aestivum, assembly GCF_018294505.1. Taxonomy (NCBI): domain Eukaryota; kingdom Viridiplantae; phylum Streptophyta; class Magnoliopsida; order Poales; family Poaceae; genus Triticum; species Triticum aestivum. The sequence goes on from NC_057794.1 coordinate 569,640,088, forward strand.
CGGCAACACTGTCATGCCAGACGTAACCGTGCCGCCCTCGCCGCCGTCTGGGAGCGCGCCAGGCGGGTAGCCGGCGGACCCGCCGGTGCCGTCAACTGAAGACGAGGTGGTGATGGGCCTGGCTCTCGAGGTCGGCACACCGACGCGCCGCCGTCTTGCGAAGGCAGCCTCAGCGCCACGCCCGCTGGAGACTGGCGCCGCGAGCTCCTCGATCCCCGACACCAAGGCGACGAGCACCGCGCCCACTGGATGGGTGCGGGGAGGCGAGACGGGCCCATTGAACCGGGAGCTTTTGGACGTCCAACCAAGATCCGAGCCGAGGGCGAAGCCATCAGGAACTGCAGCAAGGCGCATCTGGCGTCGCGAGAGGCCATCCGGGTACGTTTCCTTCTTCCTTGTTTCTGTTTCTTGTGATTTTTGGTGGGGGCGCGCCAGCGCACCCACTGGGTGTAGTCCCCGAGTTCCGAGTCAGCTGCTGAGTAGGCGGCTCGGAACTCTAATCAGTGAGTTCCAAGCACTAACATTTATCCAAAAATTTTGTCACAGGACTATCACAATCTTCGTGTGACCGCCTTCAACTCCAACGTCTAGGAGCTGGCTCAGCAGACCGCTGACTTGTCGGAAAGCCGGAGTAAGTACTCTTCTTTCTCTGTGGGGGCGCGCTGGCGCACCCGCGGGCTGTAGTCCCCGAGATTCGGGCCGACTGCTGAGCAGTCGGGCCGGATCTCCCCGACCACTATTCTTTTTTCTGTTTGGTGACTAACACCTTGCTTTCTTTTTTCGTCCGCAGAAGCCAACGCCACCTCGCAGCAGCAGCTGGGAGAAGCCAACACCGCGCTGTGCGCTAAGGAGGAGTGCGGCAAGCTGGCTGAAGAGCGCAACCGGCTGGCCACGCAACTGGCAGAGCAGAAGGAGCTCCTCCAGAAGACCCTAAAGGAGGCGGAGGATAGGGAGACCTTCCTCCTTGCTGAATTTGCGGCCGAACGCTCCTCCTGTACTGATAAGGAGGCGATACTGACTTCCGGCTTTCACGAGATCGAGGATATCGTCGATGGTGAGCCTCCCCTCTTGTTTTTCTTCCTTAAGCTGCCGGCTGTTGGTCGAGCCGGCTTCTAGCCTTTAATTTTGTTCTTCGCTTCTGTCTCCCACCAAATAAACCAACTAGCATCAACTACAATGAGTAATTAACACTACTAGCAACCCACAGGTACCAATCCCGGACTTGGAGACAAGAATTGGATACAAGAGATGAACTGGGGTTTTGAGAGGAGATGGTGCTGGTGAAGATGTTGATGGAGATTGCCCTCTCCCGATGAGAGGAGCGTTGGTGGTGACGATGGCGATGATTTCCCCCTCCCGGAGGGAAGTTTCCCCGGCAGAACAGCTCCGCCGGAGCCCTAGATTGGTTCCGCCAAGGTTCCGCCTCGTAGCGGCGGAGTCTCGTCCGGAAAGATGGCTTACGATTTTTTCCTCATCGAAAGACTCCATATAGCAGAAGATGGGCATCGAAGGGCCACCAGGGGGCCCATGAGGTAGGGGGCACGCCCCCCACCCTAGTGGGCAGGGTGTGGCCCCCCTCTGGAACTTATTGCGCTCATTATTTATTATATATTCTGAAAATGACTTCCGTGAAGTTTCAGGACTTTTGAAGCTGTGCAGAATAGGTCTCTAATATTTGCTCCTTTTCTAGTCCAGAATCCTAGCTGTCGGCATTCTCCCTCTTTATGTAAACCTTGTAAAATAAGAGAGAATATGCATAAGTATTGTGACATAATGTGTAATAACAGCCCATAATGCAATAAACATCGATATAAAAGCATGATGCAAAATGGACGTATCATGCTGCCGGAGCTCTCCCTCAACTTCTCCTCTCCCCTTGCTGGATCAAGAAGGAGGAGACGTCCCCGAGATGTACGTGTGTTGAACGCGAAGGCGCCATCCGTTCGGCACTTGATCGGATCTTCCGTGATTTGAATCGCCACGAGTGCAACTCCATCAACCGTGTTCTTGTAATGCTTCCACTTAGCGATTTTCAAGGGTATGAAGATGCACTCCCTCTCTTTCTCTCGTTGCTAGAATCTCCTAGATTGATCTTGGTGACACGTAGGAAAATTTTGAATTATTGCTACGTTCCCCAACACTACTATCCGTACACATGCGCCAAGATCCATCTTTGTTTGGCGTGAGCAGGCCTGGTACAACACATGGGCTAATACTTTTTTGAATGTGCCCCTTTTGCAGTAATTCGTCCACTTTCTTCTTCAATATATCATGCTCTTTTGAGATCATTTGGTAGTGTGGAAGATTAGGAAGCCTTCCTCCCATAATCAAGTCAATTATATGTTGAATTCGTCTCATCGGTGGCAGGCCTTGTGGCTCTCCAAGTATGTTCTGAAATTCTGCCAATAAAACACGTACCTTTGTTGGAATTTCAACAGTTAGGTGCTCTTCTCCATTTATAACAAGTGCATGGGAGATAGTTACATAGTTTTTCCCTCCTCCTTAGAGGTACTACCTTCAGTTTTGTTTGGTAGAATAATGACCTTTCTCTTGTTCCAAATGAAAGAGTAAGAATTTTCCTTGCCCTTGTGTCTAGTATCCACATAAAATGGACAAGGTCTCCCAAGAAGAACATGGTTGGCGTCCATATCAACTACTCCACACAACACATTTGAGCGATAATGCTTGCCCAAAGAGAGTGGTGGGTTGCATTGTTTGGTGACCATCATATTCACTCCTTTCTTGACCCACACAATAGTGTAGGGGTTTGGAAGATCATGAGTCTTAAGCTTTAAATGGTTCACCAACTTCTGGGAGATAAGACTCTCATAGATGTAACTATCAATCACTAATTTGCATACCTTCCCATTCACCGTGCATTTGCTCTCAAATATCTTCTTCCTTGTGTCGCCAGGTTGTGGTGTGGAACATAGGAGACGCTGAATCAGACATGCTAACTCTTCACCTTCTTTTTGACATACCTTTTGTCCCTCTACATCTTCATATACGTTATTTTTTCTCATTGTTGTCTGCACCATAGTGGATACTTGTGTTAACAAATTTCCTTAGTGGGTAACCGCTAGATATGCGTCCCTCTTCACCACATTGATAGCATTTTGGTTCTTCATTGGACTTACCCTTGCTTCTAGTTTGCTTCTAGATGGGTCGTTTTGCCTTTCATGGAGTTGTCTTTTCTTCCACTCTCTTAGGCTGACTCATAGACAATCCTTCGGTATGGGGATATGGAGGATATGGAGCCCTAGTTGTATCTCTGATCCTCACAAACCTCTCGGCCTTCAAGGCTAGAGCTTGCACTTTATCAATGGACCAGATTTGTTGCATCATCAATCAGTCTTGAATAGTATCACTGAGACCTTTGATGTACCTTGCAACTTGTTGATCTTCAGTTCCCACAAGGTTGCACCTCACTTGTAGCCTTAAAAACTCCTCCGTGTAATCTGAAACAGTCCTATTTCCTTGAGCACAATTTTGGAATTGGATAAATAGGATCTGGTCTTAATCAGCGGGTAAAAATATCCATTTTAAAAGACTTTTCATTTGCCGCCAAGTTCTCACATAAGGTTCTCCTCTCGGTCTGCGTTCTTATTAAACGTGATGCCACCATGCATCGGCTCCTCCTTTCAGCTTGTACGCGACCAAAGGAACTCTATGATCTTCCATAACCTTCATGACCTCAAAGAAAGTCTACACTTCATATAACCAATCAAGGCACCCTTCAATATCAATATTTCCATTCAAAGTTGGGATCAAAGCTCTCACCTTGTATGTATCCTTGCATATGTAGGGTTGGGTACTCTCCGATATGCATAGAGATCAGGTTCTTCAAGGGAATCATCATATTCTTCACCTTCAGAAGCTTCAACATAAATTGGTCTTCTTGAAGTACGCTGAACTGCATGTTGTTGTGGTAGTATTGTTCCAAGATTACCTCCCCTTCTTCGTCGTTGAACATCTTCTTATTCTTTAGATGAATCTTCTTCATTGGCAGCAGGGGAACGCCCTTTCTTATCATCTCAACCAGCTAGTCAAATCTCTGATTAAAATCTTCACGCAGCTCTTTGGTTTGTTGTTTTGCAGCATCCATCCTTTTCTCCAATTGCTCCATTGCTTGTGACAACTTGCTCTCAAATAGAAAAACAAGAATTTGTATGGACCAACGGGGATCTGGTACCACCCGAATCAACAAAAGGTTGTGGAGGAGCAACTCCACCTTGCTGCTACAAAGTGTACAACACTAGTTGAAGTACTTCAAGGTGTTGTGCTAGATATTGCTCTAGAGGCGAATGTGGGCCAATATAACCACACATGAGTTTCAGATAAGTTCTATCCATAACTCCTAGAGCACAAGATCCACTCCAGGATCTTAGATAAGAACACCAAGTTCTATTCTATACTCCTATATAGTGTATGAGTATTGAGGGATATAGACCGTTGGATCTTTATAATCCGACGGCCCACACTCAAATGATTTAGACAGAGAACTACGTGGCCACTTACACACCGTCGGATAGAATAATCTAACGGCTCGCGGTGCTGGGATTCGCGTGGGGCACACACTTTGCTGCCCAGACTTCCACTGTGACAAAGAGTACACGAAGGTTCAAGACCGCTGGGATTCGCGTGGGGCACACACTTTGCTGCCCAGACTTCCACTGTGACAAAGAGTACACGAAGGATCAAGGTTCTCCCGCTGGCCACTGCCACCTAGAAATCTCTGGTAGGCTCCCGTAATAGAGTGCTGCCCTACAGTACTATTACTAGCAAGCTATTTCACCGGGCAAGCACTGCTACATGTGATGAGAGAGAGAGTGTGTAAAAAGCGCATGCAGCAGTGCAGCATCAGTATGGGGAAATGTTGACTTGAACAGATTTTATTTAGTATGGATAATCATGTGCTTAATAGTTAATACTACTACTGATTAGCTTCTTTTCTCATGTAATAAAGTTCATAGACGTGCACGCATATAATTGATTTTTGTGTCCCCCTGCTTATCAGATTACAAACACAAGTGCTCTAGGTTTTTTCCAATTGAATAATCAGATGCTTGGAGTATTTTGAGTTGCTAACATCGATTGCTACGCTTACAATTGCCAACGGGCCAAGTAAAGTAAAAGCTTAATCTGTGTTATTATAATTAAATAGTTATTATTTTCTCTTATAATTTTGTTTTCAAATATGATCCAGGTTTTTCCATTGTTTTCACCGATAATCACTAAATCTATACGTGCATGGCACGTGCTATGTACTAGTATAGATAGTAGGGTACATAGTCTGGTTACAAACTAGAGGCGAGGACCTCTAATTATAGGGCTTTGGGAAGCCTTCACATAATTCTACTTATAGCTGGAACACTCTAGAAAATATTATTTAGGATTCACAATTCTACTCAAAGCTACTTATAACTAGAGAACTCTAGAAATAGTAGGTAGGCTAAAAAAGAAAAGAAATACTATATTAGAGTGGAAGTATCTAGAAGTAGCCAAATAGATCTAGCATGTGATTTTCTTTTTTCTTTTTCCTTTTTCCTCATCATAAGCTTATATGAAACAACCCCAACAACAGCTCAAACTCATAATTTACAATAATACTTTGAATGTAATTTTAGGTGGTCGTAGATGCTCAAATAGGTGTGTCGGTAGGGCTAGAGCTTGATATAAACCATGACCCCAACTTGGACAACCATTTCATATCTCTTGTCAGCATAATGTTTCATGCGCTATCAGGCTTTAAGCAAGTTTTCCTTTATTTTTTTGCTATTTCTCCAGTAGAGATTCTTGCTGATTTGAAATGGCATCACTCTGAGAGAAGTATGGAATGTGGTATTGTACCGCCACTCTGTCATTAGCAACCAAGTATTCGACTTAGTAGGCCGTGTGAACGCCATGCATCTCAAAATAGTTTTTCAAACATTGGTTGCCTCTCTCCGTTTGGACATCCATTTGTGGATGATATGAGGTGATGAAGTGTAACATTACTACCATTGACTTGAAGAGTTGTTACCATATAACACTAGTGAAAATCATGTCCCTACCTGTCAAAATAACACAAGGCATGTCATGCAATATGAATACATTAGCGATGAAAGCTTTGGCGACTGTGAGGGTCGTGATTTAGTGATTCATAGCAATAAAGTGGGAATACTTAATAAATACGTTGACCACAACCAAAGCCATGTCTTTGTTGTTGGATGTTGATAGTCCTTCCACAAAAAATCCATATTGATATGGGTCCGAGCAAATTCAAGTCTAGGGAGAGGCTAAAAAGGCCAGAATACGAACATTGTTCATTCTTGTTAATTTGGCAAGTTGGGCGTTGGTGAATGAATGAACTTGGAAATATTTGCTTTCATGCCAGGCCAATGGTATGGCATTTTTACCTTTTGATAAGTAGCTCTCTGACTAGAGTGTCCTCCCGATCATATGCTTTTCCTATTCCTACCAAGCATGTGAACTGTAGAGACACATACTACTATTGTGTTCCGGCTTCAGGTTATTCGACAAGTGAGACCGAAAACAACCCCCAGGTGATGACATCCACTGCAAAATGAGAGGAGGAGCCACAACCCCCCATTTGTTCAGCGAGTTGAAGCATCCATGAGGAGTGAATCAAAGCAGTGCAACACAATTGATTTGTTCAGTGAGTGTTCCTTGGCTAGTTAAATTGTTTTTCCCAATGCCACTCATTCCTAAAGCATGGTAAGTCCAAAATAGCAATTACAACAAGGTTTTCTCACTTACAAATATGTGAAAGTTGGACAAACATATAAGAAAAACTATATTTGTTCGCTTGAATACATGGGTCAAGTCACCACTTGCATCTCGGTGTTTATAAAGAGGAAAATATATGGAGGTAACTAGTAGGTGTGGATTTACTCGTTGTACCAAAATTATTCAGGTAGTCATTAGTTCATATTTCCACGCAGAGTGGTGTATAGTACCGTGTGGCTTATCAAAAGTTGCAATCGTGCCATTTAGTAACAAGCTACCACCCATGAGGTAAGGCTCCTCTTAATGTTATCAAGCACATCAATTTTGATTGTTCCTCATCAACCAAGGACTTGTAGAGTTTTTTTATTTCTTAGATTAGGCCATCATGGCAACCTTTATTGATATTAAACTAGGACAACGCCGGTGCGTTGTAACAAGATATAAATATTCTAACATGTTAGCTTGTGATTTAGGCAAGGTCGCTTGTTTATCCTACCAGGCATCATTCACATCCTATCTTATGATTTCCAATGCATTCCATGCACACGTCTTCATGGATTTGCAAGCGATTTGTATATGTTTTCTGACAGAACTCTATCGTTTGTTATTTCACGCAGAGAACTCTATGATGCTAGTGTTGTGCAATACAATCTTGTGACATTTCTTCGTCGGTTTGTAAAAAGAAACACATGCACCAGAGAAGGTGTTAGACATCTCTTCCTTTTTTCTAGGATGAACTTTATACAAGGTGTTAGACATCTCTTCCTTTTTTCTAAGATGAACTTTATACAACAAAATTATTTCATGTACCATTAAGGAAGTGTTTGGTTGCAAAAATGTAATGGTAAATTGGTAACGATAACGGTTTGAGAATACAACTTCACTGCAAATGGGATGGGTGAAAATTGAATTTTCTTTGGGTTCATGAAGGTAACAATACGCAATTATAGTACAATGTTTGGTTCGAAGATGTCACACACAACACTTTGTGCTAGATGCGGCTTTCACATGCAACTTCTTCTCTTCGACGGCGTCCCTTCATGTTTCAATTTGACGTAGTTAATTGGTTCTACTTTTGATGCAAATGGAGCTGGATTGACAAAGACCCACGACAACGCTGCCACTCCTCTTGCTACGATATGCTTTGGTTATGACGATAAGCAAGTCAAGGGGGAGGGGGTAATGGGAGCCGCCACTGCCACTCAACAAAGAGGGCCTAAGTTAGAGATGACCAAGGGCGGTAGGTCCATTGTCTGTTGGAGCCACCGCTGCCTGCTGGTACATGGTAATGTAATCTATTAATGGTGGTTGTTGGGTGGAATCAAAGTTGAAATGGGGCTGTTATTTGTTTACACAGTTTGTGTTTATGGGCCAGGCTAACCAAACAAGTTTAAATGAATCGGTTAAACACTATAATCAGATAATGGTACAAAAGAGTCAAACCAAACACACAAGTGTTTAATCTAGCAAATTTGATGATCCTTCAAATAATATGTTAGTTCTAAATTCAGTAGTTTTTCACAAGGCTTTTGCATTTTCACAAATTCAAACTTTATTTTATTCAGGCATACATATTCATACAACCTGTACATGGCAGTAAATTCAGAACGTTATACTTCGTAGTACCATATTCTCGAAGCTTAGAGGTCATGGAGAATATGAGCTAAGCACAAACATAAAAAGAAAAATAGCAGAGTAAGAGATCAGAAACATAATGTTTTCTCTCAGATGCAAAAACAACAATGGAAAGCACGGATGATGCAGACGTATCAACATGGCATCAGTTTAGACCACCCGTCTGCTCATAGAGAAATATTTTCAATAAGAGACCATCAAGATCAAACAAAAAAACCTATACGCAACATGGTGTCTATAATGGAATGGCTTGTATCAACCTGAATCTATAATATCAGAGAACAGATCATAATAACAACAGAAGAAACTCAATAGCAAACGGACAGGAGCTCAGCAAGAACATAGCGGTCCATAATGACACCTGGAAGATCATATTGAGTGAATTTTCAAGCAAGTAGATGCCAGTTACGGCCAACAAGAGCAAATATCAATCGTGACCATCCTCCAAGTAATCAAGAGATCTACACCTTATTAATGTAAAGTTCTACATGTAAAATGCAAAAATATATTACGAACAAAACTGTTTGATTCTCCTGAAAAAGAGGTGAGGTTGAAAGGTCGTCAGATAGGAGCAAAAGACTATTTTTCTTCAAGTAATCATTATTTGATCATATTAACTATGCACTTGTGATCACCATTCAACCTTGAAAAACCAATAGCTTTAAAGACAGGAACGAAAATGACAGAAGGCGAAGTATCCAGTGAAAATGGATTTTCAGGGAAATCTGAAAATTCCTACGTGAGCCGTCAAACCTATAATGGACACCGCAGATTAAAGGTGGGATCCCTAAGCATGCAGTAACTACGGGCGAAGATCATTGGCCCTTCGCTCTGCTAGAATATCTTAGCGTGGTTACAGCAGATCATGGATTGGTCCATGTGCTTCGGTTCGTGGGACTTGAAAACCCAAACGGAGGTAGTAGTTGCTTATTTGGTTCATGTGTTACATGATTTCTGAATGGGCATTGTGCCAATATTTTATTAAGCTGAAACTGTGCAAAACTTTACAAAGATGTTAATTTGTGGGCTTTGTGCCAACATTTTATCAAGCTGAAATTGTGCACGGAATTAGAAGTTGTGTATTCAGATTTTCAGTGGTTTCATCACCACCGAACAATAATCCTCAAACTACAGGGGAGTTCAGATCCAGCACTAACAGATTAGTGTTAAGATTAATTACAAATGTAATTAAGGGAAATCTCCCCTTGCCCAACAGTCGTGCGGTTGCCTCCCGCACAGACGCATCTGGTCTGGAACCGATATCTTGTCCGAACCGTCGTATCCCTCCAGACCATATAAATGGCATCCTCTTTTCTTTTTGAGTAAATATAAATGGCATCCTGTAACCATCGATGAGATCAATCAATCACTTAGATTCTCAGCACGCTCGTAACCAACTTTCAAAAGAAAAAAAAGCACGCTCGTAACCGAGAGCACCAGGCCTCAAAACTTGCCGCACGACCGCCGGACCGCGCATCGTCCCCTCGTCGCCGGCCGCCCGCGCCGTGGCCGTTCCGGGCCGCGTAGGTGCTGCGCCCCGCCCGAGCCAGGCCGTGGCCGGCTCCGCCCGGCCATGCCGCGCGTCGCGCCATCGCCTTCGGCCTCCGCGCTGCAACGCGCCCCCGCGCCCGGCCGCCCGGCTGCGCGCCCTCCTGCCCGTGGCCGCTGCCTGGCCGCGCCGCGCTCCCGCGCTCTGTCGCGCCCTCGCGCGCACCTGTCCCGCCAACGCGGGCTGGAGCACTCTCACGGAGAGGCTTTACGGCCGCACCATGGCCGCCATCGACCGCCGTGCCGGGACTTGAGCACCGGCCAGCCGGACGAGGTCGTCATAATCGACGACGACGACAACGAGGCCGCGGCGCTGCCGTCTCCAACCCCTGCGGTTGTTGAAGCCGAAGCCAGCGATGTGGTTGTCGACGCGGACACTGTCGGGCCGTCGCGCCTGCCACTCCTCCGCCTTTGCCTTGCACGGGCGGTCGAACTGCGCTGGGACTGACGAACGGCGTCGCGCCCGAGACGCAGCTCCCTGGCGGATCCTCGGATGAGGACGAGCGCGACGGGAACACATCTCGTCGCCGGTGAACGCTGCTCCGGCGGCATGCGTGGAGGTGGTGTCGGCCATGGGCTCTCCGGCTCTCCGCCTTTTTGAGTCCCAGGAAGATTGGGGATTTATTCTCTAGTCTGTCTCCTTATCTGTTCGGCGGTGGACCAGGAAATCAAGGCACTACCGAACGTGGCCATGTGCGCTCTGCCTTACGTGGCCAGGCCATGTACATGCTGCAGGGAATCACCAGCAGCCCGTGTATTTGTTTATTGTCTACTAGTTGCTTGATCGTTTCACTGGTACTAATACTAGTTCACTTATTAGCAACAGTGGTTCTAGCTGTGGTCTATTCCTGTTTTAGACTAAATTCTCTAGAATATGTTTTCCGCGATTGAGATTAAGTTTTCTCGCACAACAATATTAATTTGCGATTGAGAATTATTATTTTCTCGCAAAACAATCTCATTGCAATTGAGACCAATTTTCTCTCGCAAATTATTAATTCACCTCGCTGAATTATCTTGCAACTTGATACAAGATCATCTCATTTTAATTTGGGGTCTATACAATTCAAGTTTTTCACTTGAACACCAAGTTTGCAGCCTCATTATTATTCACTACATCAGTAGTGTTTTTCTATTGAGTACTGAGATGTATTCCAGATCTTAAGTTGATGTAATACATTTCCACGTTTATCACGAGTTGAGATTAATTACGTCCATTTGCAATAGAGATTTTTAATCTCTTGCAAAGATAAATTGAGTATCTCTGCAGTACAATTTCTCCGTTGAGTATGATGTATTTCGGAATATATCTATGATGTATTTATTTCCATGTTAAACCCATGTCGAGATTAATACGTCTATTTGCAATTGAAATTTTCAATTTCTTGCAAATACAATGCAACAATCAAAGTGATTTCGTCAAATTGATGCTTGGGATCATAAGGTAGTCATATGGATCTACTGCCTACGCAGATTATTGATGACTACTGATAAAGCATACATTTTATCGTTTTCGATATTATGATTGCTTTACAAAGTGCTCTCCCACACATTTTACTAAGTCATGACATAAGGCACTACGAGTGAGTATCTACTGATTTCATCATATTATACTCCCTAGTGCTATAAGATCTACTTCATTTTGAAGATTATCTTCAAGATGTCATACTTGGCAATTTGAGATTCACACTAATGGTTTCAAGATAACTTCTTGAAATACCCATTGATTTTGCTAAGTTCATTACAACATCAACCATGATGGTCCTCAATTTACCGACCATAAATTGATTATCTCTGGTTCACCCATAGCGGTAACATATGCCTATAGAATTTGAGGCATTCGCCCTCAATGGCCACCACTGCCTATCTGGGCCATGGACATCATGATCGCTCTTGTGTCTCGTGGGATAATTTGTGCAATCCAGGAATCACTTCTGGTTAGCATCACACTGCTAACAGAAAAATGTTGTCTTATACATTATAAGGCATTAGATTTAGATCTCAGCATCTGATTATTCTGTATCAGCAATTCCTGGGATACAATGAACTCAAGGGCAAAGGTTTGAATCTCACTTCAACCTTCAACCCGACATCACCAGTGATGACGGGATCCTATGGGCACGGAGAATGTGATGGTTGAATATGCCTCAACCGACATGTTTGGAGACTATGAATAGTCTTTCAATCTCCTGAGTGGTCAATATTATTACTACCCATTTATGATGTTGTAACAACAACATATTGTTGTCATCATATATTGTATATCATAATATATTGTATCAGCACTTTGGTACAAATACATTTGTATGTATTCTATATATCTGACAGTGATTTTCATATTGAGAAGCTTCATGTCTGTATATAGATTTCTACGGGAGTCAATCTGATGAAAAATGATGTGCCTTGTGGACATATGAACCACAAACTCTATACTTGGGAAAGTCCAATGTTTCCACTCTCATTGAGAGAAAGGGGGTGTTTTAAAATCGCTATACGCGATGAGGTATTTGTTGGCTCAACTCGAGTCATATTTACTATCCCTGTGGGTAGTTGAGTAACATCAGGATGCTTTATTGCTTCCCAGGTTTAACACGTACCCTACTAAACTATGGAGGTATCCGTCAAAATAGTTTCCATAGCGAAACTTATGATGACAACAAAGAGAAATAACTTCTCTTTACCATATGCAACGGATATGGCAAGCACATTCTCTATGTATCATCCGGGTTGTACTACACATACTACAGAACCCGTAGCACATGTTGCGTGCGAGATAGCTTTCCAGAGTGTCTTTTGCATGACAAACTTGGCATTCTAGCTTTGGTCATCATTGACATTGGGTTGAAATCGAAACTATCAGCAATTCCAATGGTTTATGATTATTATGATGCTAAATTCTAATAATATTTGGATTTTGTGTGCAATACATGTGACATAGGGAGGCAAATTTTAAGGCTCGCACACCTTAAAGTATATGCTGAACCATTCAGACTCCTTGAATGCATCAAGTCGAGGTAAGTGGCTCTTCCCAACCATTGAGTAGACTGTTCAGGTATTCCATGGTTCTAAAAGACATATCTACATGATCGTCTTAAGTGTGTGCTTTATTCACATGAAACCATTGGCTCATTATCCTGACATCGATTTCAAGCAAATCGAATGGATATCATTGCAAAATTCTCCTTGAGTGCCTTCTCTATGGCCCTCGGATTGAAGTTTAGCAATTTGTCTTGATGTTTAGACTCAAAATGGTTTGGTAGAATCCCATCCAAAGAATTGAGCTCATTACATGATCTTTACTTTGAAATTGCAACTTACCAACTTTATGTTGGAGTCATGCAGTCTTACACGCTCATGACCAAACTGAATAATGTTATTCTCCTCTATCTTTGATACGCGGAAATCTACCAAGTATTTCCCATCTGTAGTAATTCGGTTGCATACCGATATCACCACCCGGCATACATCATTGGCCCATCAACATATAGTTGGGATCTATGTGAGGAATAATTGTATCTCCGTCAATACTTCAAGCCCCTCCATGGGGAGTTATTCAAGGCCAGTATGCTGATTCAATGAGGAACATTTCCAGGCATTAGTGGAAGATTTCAAGTACCATAAAGAATGCCAAAGAATTAGTGGAATGTTCAACATATTTCTGCCTCAAATCCACGTACTCAAAGATCTGAACCATGCGTTCAGAAGATTTGCAACACAATGCAAATAACCTGCCAGATTCATTTACTGACTATAAAGGTGTCACACAATCCTACTATCCTGCAAAAGTACGCCTGAAAGAGTGGAGGTACCAACAAAATCCACTCCACTCCCCGTTCAAAGCAACAGGGGGATGTATGGCAGAAGTACACATCAGGATTCAGCTTCTCGCAAGTAAGGATATCAAAGCCTGTGAATCAGTAAATGCAAATCAACTTCACGTTGACAGACACCTAATGGGTAGTATACACCCAGTGGACGGGAGACCGCCACCAACCCAGGTCATAGTGCACACAATGACCGGGACATCAGAATACCTGACTAAATCGCATTGGGAAATCGCGAGCAGCACCATGGGTAACGATATTTCCATCAACTATATATTGATATATAGATTCTGGAGAAACATATAACCAGAAGTCTACAAATGTCGACATACATTTCTTAACCAGATTGCAAAAACCTTTCAAGTGATTCAGATTCAAAGACCATGGCCATGGCAAAGTGTGAACAACACTCGGACTGAACTCAAGCAAAGGGTATAATCTAGGTAGAAATGATCTTGCTCAATAATGGAAAGGTATTCATAAGCAATACCTACACCAGTTTTGTTCTAGAAACAGAATTGAGAACAACAAGGTGGTGAAACAGAGAGCAAGTATTGTAGCACAAGGGTTCACGCAGATACCCAACTATTCTCCAGAGGTGGAATCTTTTTTTGATAACTTATATCATTGGCAGCACAAAATCATCTATCTTTGCAGTTGATAGATGTAGTGATTACATATCCATGTGGATCACTAGATTCAGACATATATGATTGATTCCCGATGGAATCTCAATTCTGAATCGAAATACAAAATGCAACATGCATTATGTAAAATCAGTAAGTCACCATACGATTTATTGTTGTCGGTACATATGGTACAACCGACGTAGTGAGTTCCTTATGCACAAGGCTTACTCCTACAATGATGATTATCCATGTTTGTGTGTCTACGATGACAACACATGTAATCATCTAAATGACGGAGTTTAAAATGAAGGATTTGGGTAAACCAAAACACCGCTCGTTACTACAACTTGAGCATCTTCATTCAGACATTATGGTACACCATGTTGTCTATATCCATATTATATTGGAGAAACTCATTATGGACAAATCTTATCCATCCATAACTCTCATGGTAGTTCATTCTCTAGACGTAAGAGAAAGATCTATTTAGACCAAGAGATGATGGAAATGAGATATTGGGACTAAACGTTTCATAATGCCATTGGATCCACCAAACACAATTGGTTGGTACTCAAGAATATCTTTCGATATCTCCAAGGCATCAAACATCTTGTCCTGGTTTTCCAGTTTCACAGAAATGTGAACACCGATATTATTGGATACATCGATCAGATCCCTAATATGGCAGATCGTAGTCAAGCTTAGTGTTCCTACTAGATGTGATAGCCCCTCATGAAGAGTCTTTGAAATAGACCTCATGGCTACATCCACCAACCATTATCTCAACAATATAATGTTTCTTGTGTTATCCGGATGCAAACAGGTTACATAATAAGCAATATCGCTATATTGCATATCTTGCAAGTCAAACCATATGACTGATTTGTTCACGAAGTCTCTATCAATTTCTACATTCCAGATATATGTTCTTGGAATTGGTGTGTGACGGCTTCGAAATTTGCAAGAATCAGGGGGAGTATCTTCCTAAATTGTTCCTGTTCAATGCATCATATTATACTCTTTTTCCCTTCATGAGTTTATTATACATGTTCTCATAAAGTTTTTTAATGAGGTAATATCAACACAAGATCATGTGCAAAAAGAGACAAAAAGTTTCCTCTAAACTCTATGAGTTTTCTCGTATTGAGTTAAAAGGGACAATAACCATTATATCTTGCATCCTTTTCTTCTTCTTTTCCATTGGGTTTGAAGGAGTTTTAGCAACATATCCTACACTACTACTCATATTTTTCCCACGGGGTTTTTGGAGAAGACTTAATCAAGATGATGGATTCTTATGACAAGTGGTGATTAGGAGTCCCTTCTTGAGATATCCTTATTTTATGACATCATATTATGCTATCTCTTTGTGAGTTTATGTTCCAGGTTCTCATCAAGTTTTCATGAAGAACTTTTTGGAGAAGAATCTTTTAAGATGATAGCCCTACCTAGAAGATCGTGAGACAATTCTACATGGTCAAGCGTAGATTAGGGGAAGTGTTAAGATTAATTACAAATGTAATTAGGGGAAATCTCCCCTTGCCCAACCGTCGTGCGGTTGCCTCCCGCACAAACGCATCTGGTCTGGAACCGATATCTTGTCCGAACCGTCGTATCCCTCCAGACCATATAAATGGCATCCTGTAACCATCAGATCAATCAATCACTCAGATTGAAAACACCATCATCGGTTATGCTGCCTGTTCGGACGCTGACGTGGTGCGCGCCCGTGACTCCGTCAGTTGTGGTCACCGTGCCTCAGGTTCCGCCACCGCGAGAAGTCTCAGAGCCGCCGTGGCGTTCCAGGCGGCAGCAGCCCATGGACGTGGGAGAGTTAGGTGGAGTTGGGTAAGGCAATCCTCAAACGATTTTGGCTAATCGTTATGATAATAGCGGGTTATTTGTTAATCACGTTTAAGTGGATTCTCAGGGATTCCACCTTCGATCCTTGGCCTTCATTGAAAAGACATGTTCACTGATACTTCGCCATGACAGAAATACCAAACAAAGATTCACGGAGACAAACGCATCAGATAAAAACTGCATATGAAGAAACAACCAAGATTATTGGCCTCATAGAGAAGATTAGATCGCTCCACATGAAGAAAATTCAGACATATGCTTGTCTATAATTTAGTTTAATCCTTGGCCACTAACAAACCAAAACACTTACACAAGAACACATCAGACCAAATATCAATCGTTACCTTCCTATAACCCGATGCGAAATCCCACAAGAAGAATGGACAAAAGACAAGTTGACAAACAAGCACACAGAATTGCAGCATGCTCCAGACAACAATCCTGCAGTTTCTAGTGAAAGCAAGCATGCCTTATACGCTGGAATGAGGTAGTCTCAGCTACAACAAACCACAATGTCCAGAACTTGAGAATTGCATAGAAGACATTAAGGTAGCACTGATGATCACCCTCCGGCCTCCGCTACGAGTTCACAGGATCTCATGAAAAAAATGGTGATAAGACATGTAGGAAGGTTGGTAAGCGGGTTGCCCATTAACATGGGCAGGCCGACCAGATTTCCTTCCTTGGTAGTTTAACTACAACCAAATCTGGCAAGCAAGACAATGGTACAAAGAACCCAAGCCTTGGTACAATGCAGCCCTGATAAGACCATGCTTTAATAAATGAACAAATGGTTATGAAGTGCAACAATGGTGAGCGGTCAGACAATGCTATCTAGGCAAATGCATCTCCATCAGAACACAGCAATGTTTGCTGCTCGGAGCCCAGTGCATATCTTCATCCATACCACACAACCAAGCAATAACTGAGTAAAAAGAAAGGGAAGAGTTGGGATGGAATCTGTAGCACTCAAAAAAATAAATTTGGATCACGCGCTGTCCAAAAAATTAACACATTAAAATATGCAAGACACTTCAACTAGACACTCAAAAGCTGTTCAATTTGGCTTCAGAATTGCAGAAAGACAGCATGGAAGCATAGCAACCGATCAGTCCCGAAAGATGGTATGATTAATAGGTTTTTCATCACTAGCCAAGCATGAACAAATATGCCTCTAAAATTTCAGCATAGATCAAATATGAACTAACGCAAAATATGCTAGTCCTGCACGCAGAGCTCAAAAGATGCAGAAATCTGAAGGCAGAGAATAAGCTTCCAGGCATCATATAGTTTCCTAAATTTTCATCAAAAGAAAAGCTTGCAGATACCAAAGGCATAAAAATAACAATGAGATGCATTCGAAATGAGAGGAAAATGATTGTTGGCGAAAGAGATTATCAAGCTCAACACAACTGCCCACTTTCCTCAAATTAATATAGCAGGAAACACTTTCAGTAACAAATGCACATCAGAAGGCATTTAACCGATACACACTTATCCTGCTAAGGCAACAAGGGAGAAAAAAGTGAAACCACTTCGTATGCAAAGCAGATAGATTCAGAAGCACTCATCCCATATGAAGGATAATGAGAGGAAAATGATTGTTGGCAAAAGAGATTATCAAGCTCAACACAACAGCCTATTTTCAGCAAGAAATACACAGCAAAAGGCATTTAACCGATACAGGCTTAGCCGGCAAAGGCAACAAGGGAGAAAAAAGTGAAACAAATTCGTATGCAATGCAGATAGATTCAGAAGCATTCATCCCATATGAAGAACAGAAAAGGCAAGCGTATTCTTATGCTGTCATGGAAACATACAACAATGGCGCAAAAATACACACAAGTGTCAGATTAGATGGGAGGAAAGTGATTGTTGAAGAAAGCATATAAAGGCTTAAACAAGCTGTTCACTTTCCCCCAATTGGTATAGGATGGAAAACTATCAGCAGTACATAGAAAGTGTTTAAGCCGATACAGGTTTAAAAGCACTATCAACCCATATACAATTGCAACAAAGACGAACAAACAGTAACAAGCTTAGCCATTGCCACAGAGCATGGAAATTGCAAGACAACTCAGGGTAATCTTAAGTTACTAAGTGCCACAAGGTTTTCATGATGCATTTGGTGGCAATGCTTAAAAAACAGATGTGCATACGCAATGGCTAAAACATACACAGCAGATCAACCACATAGAATCAATATTCAACTACCAGCATAGTCATTATCATTAATCCAAAACAGTAGGTGCTAAGCTTATAGCACATCTAAGAACGAAATTTAAGAGTAACAAGTTTTCTCATGGACCAAAATAAGACCACTGTATCAAGACAAGGCAGTTCAACTCTTTAATCCACAAAAACAGATCATAAAACAGAAAATACACATTATCTAGATAAAGCAAGATGGCCCATTATACCCTTCAAGCAGCAGCCGCATCTGCACTCTTCTCACCATCACCACCCTGAGTAGTTGCTTTATTAGCCTCTGCCTCGGCAGCAGCATCCATCTCCTGTGCAGTAGCATCGACATCATCTGTAGCCGGACGAATCTGCTCCTCCTCTGGAAGTGGCTCTTCAACATAATCGTTCTCAAACGCATCATTAGGAACCTGATAGATCCTCATCTGTGGCTTTGCAGGATCCTTCACAAGCACATACTTGCCCTCTTCAAACTTCATGCATATGTCCACAATCGACTTGACAATTCCCCACATGTTTGCAGTGTTGAGGTTGATCTGGGTAGCAAAATCCCTTGGCTTGTAGCCCATCACAGTGAGTATGGAGTGGTTGAAGTGGTCGCGGGGGTGCACACGTGACACATAACCCAGCTTCATCATGTCAGCGCCAGAAAGTAAAGCCTGGGCAGTCCAGCGAGCGAGCTTGTTGGCATTGTTCTTGAGCTCTGTAGCAAGCACAGCTCCACGCTGGGACTCAAGCTTTTGCTTCCAGTCAACACCAGTAATCTTAGGATCAAACTCATTGAGTGCATTAAGCGTGAGGAACTGGCGAGCACCAGTCGGATCAACACCAGCAGCATGCACTTCACAGCGAGCAATGATGCTAATATCATCGTCCAGCTTCCAGCGGCGATAACGGTAGCAAACAGGCGCCGCCTCCTCATTCTCAGAGGCAAATGGGTTAGGCTCATCAAAGGTAACCTTCTCGCCATCACGTACCAGCACCTGCTGCGAGAAGTTCTGGTTGATGTAGGTGGCCTCGACAGCAAGAGCCGGCGCGGAATTGATGTCATCCTTGTTCTCAGGGAGCTGCTCCTGGGCAGTCTCGTTGACAGTGAGCAGATCGAGCTGGGAGCCCTCGCGCTTGTCGAAGAAGAGCTTGTTGCCGACGCGCTGCACGACAATGTCCCACGAGAGGATGCTGCGGGGCGTGCACATGAGGGCGGCGAGGATGGCGTCGGTGGCGAAGACGGTGGCCTTGTCCTCCTCGGCGAGGCGGCGTATGATGGGGTCGTCGGTGGTGGTGATCTTGAAGAACTGGCGGTTCTTGAAGCGCTCGAGGCGGCGGGCGGTCTTGGGGTTGACGCGGTCGTAGGTGCGGTCGTACGAGTCGACGGCGCCGCAGACGAGGAGGTCCTCGGGCTGGTCGTTGACGGCGAAGGAGAGCTTGGTGAAGTTGGCGAAGGGGATCTGCTCGAGGATGGTCCAGTCGGGCTGGATGTCGACCGAGGGCTTGGCGGTGTTCTGCTGGTTGCCGCGGAAGCCCTGGTGGTGGTGGGAGCGGTGGTTCTGGTAGTGGCGCTCGCGGCGGGCGCGCTCCTTCTCGGCCTCGCGGCGCTTGGCCTCGACCTCCTCGTCGCGGCGCTGGGGGAGCTGGGGGCGCTGGTTGAAGCGCCACTTGGGGCCGAAGCGCGGGTGCTTGGGCGGCGGCTTGGCGTCCACGAGGCTGAAGGACGAGTCCTCGGCGGCGGCGGCGAGCGAGTCGTCGGCCGAGGAGAAGTCGAAGACCGAGTCGCGGGAGGCGGCGGCCGCGTGGTGGCCGTGCGCACCCGGGTGGCCCGGGTTGCGCGTCCAGTCGGCGATGCGGCCCAGCTTGTCGGAGCGGGAGAAGGGCGCGAAGGGGATGGAGGCCGTGGCGACGGCCCCACCCAGCAGCGGCGCCGCGCCCGGCGCGTCGGGAGGGCCCCAGCCGTCGGGGTTGAAGGGGACGACGCCCACGTCGAAGCCCATGGTCGCGGCGGCGGCGGTGCGGATGGATCCGGTGGCGGCGGCGCGAGGGTGGGATGGGTTAGGGTTGGGTGCGACGCGATGGAGGAGGACGGGACGAGGGGGCTTTAGGGTTTGGGTAAGCGAATATTTATTTTCTGATACTTCCAAGGGCCTCTAGCGGGCCTATGGCCCACAGGTCAGCGTGTGCTCCTTGGACTCACGTGTCAGCGTCCGATCCTGGCCCGTTAAATAAGTGGAATATTTCTACACATGAAAAAATATCATCGATCAGATATCTCTCGACTCAATATTCTTCTCTCAGATCTCAGTTTTTTTTAATAATCTATCAGATCTCTGCTTTTTATTAATAAAAAAAGAAACAAATCTCTCAACGTTGGGCTATGTTCTTTTCAAACCAAACAGAAAAAAAAAACAGATTTGAGGTAAACGTTCTTCAGTAATCTTGTCATAAGTTCGAACCGTGTTTAGAAATCATGTCATGAACACGTTTGGAATTCGGCGATTTCAAGCGAAACCGCTAGGGTTCCAAGACACCATACACCAACACACCAAACAGAATTGCACGATTCCTTCATGAAATTCCACAGAATTCAAACGGTAAGCCTTACAGCGGGGGAGTTCAGACAGCAGGCAGCAGCCGGTTCGACATTCAACACAGTACTAGTATAAGTTTCAGGCTCATGCTTTTATTCTGTCCGACCCGGACGACACTCGGTGCGACA
Source organism: Triticum aestivum (assembly GCF_018294505.1). Classification (NCBI taxonomy): domain Eukaryota; kingdom Viridiplantae; phylum Streptophyta; class Magnoliopsida; order Poales; family Poaceae; genus Triticum; species Triticum aestivum. The sequence continues at coordinate 569,661,228 of NC_057794.1, forward strand.
TCATAATGATCCCGATCCCATACCGAACTGTTACAGGCATCAACAGCCATGGAATGGCATAGCGCGGTGGATAACGGCATGTCTGCGACACTTCAGTTCAAAATTCAGCGAGCGGTTACAGGGCGCCCACAGTTCTTATTACTAGAGCAACGAGACGGCATGGGCATAGCAAATGGCAGAGTTCCGTTCAAAAAAGGACATGGGAGCTACTCGGTGGATTCCTTGTTCTCGGCTGCCTTGGCCTCCTCGGTGAACTCCTGGTTCGGGGTCGTAGCCTCCGTAGGCGAGTTGGCACCCTCTGCAATGGCAAAGATGGCAAAGCGATGCTTGTGAGGATGGCAAGATAAATGTACTGGATTGCTTGCTTGCTATCTTGTAAATATGAAGTACCGTCGCTGTCAGTAGATGCATGAAGGAATCGTCGTGAACGGGCTTGCTGCTGGGTAGGCTGCAGGAAGATCGAGGAAGATGTAAGCGACCAAATAAATTCAGTGTAGCATGCAAGTTAATTTCATAATTATTACCACATCTGACAGCAAAAGGATATCAGCTCCACAAGCAAAGACTTATTAACAAGAATGAGGTAACAAAACATGTAATTGACACTGAATCCAGTTTAAATACTGGGCCAAAAAACTGGATATGTGATCTATTGGATTGCTAGAAAGACCCCCAAATGCGCAAATGGAACAGCTAGCAGCTGGTGCCAAACGGAGAAAGTATCAACAGTAGTAGTGTAGCACGTCTGATAGCAAAAATCAGCTCCACAAGCAAAGAATTACTACTCCCCCCATTCCTAAATATAAGTCTTTTTAGAGATTCCACTATGGACTACATACGGAGCAAAATGAGTGAATCTACACTCTAAAATATGTCTATATACATCTGTATGTAGTTTGTAGTGGAATCTCTAAAAAGACTTATATTTAGGAACGGAGGGAGTAACAGAACTAGGGGGCAGGAACCTTGAACTGAGTTCATTTTAAATACTAGAACAAAAAATGGATATGTATCTATTGGGTTAACATAGAAAGACCAGCAAATACACTAATGAAAGAGCTAGCAGATAATGTCAAACAGATACAGTATCAACAGTGGTATAATACAAGGTAAGCACATTCTTGCAAACAATGAGTGTCAGTTTTAGCACCTGTAATTTCGGTCGAAGTGCTTCAAGCGGGCCTTTAGGCTTTTGAGGATGTCCTCCTTGCTGCAGGAAACCAAACAATCAGGTGAGCAAGATCGCGTAGGAGTTGCATTGCTTCCTCAAAATCCATTTAGCTTTCGAAAAGAACAGTACAATACCTTTCCCAGAGCCCAATCAGCAGAATCAAAGTAAGCTCGCTCATGGTCCTGATACATTTTAACACGGGTGAAACTAATGGATATGGAGCTAAAATTGATCAAACTTCCCTGACTGCTTTATACATAGATGACATAAAGTGTATATATGCATCTAATAGGTAGTAATATATTTAAGGCAATGATACCTTGGATATGAGTGGTGACTTTTTGGGCAGTACCCCTCCATACTTTTTCTTGATTACTGCTTCCTGCAAATACTCAGTAAAGTCGGATTGTGCTTATGGAATATATTTTTGACAGTTTTACAGTAGAAAGTAAATTAGATAAGAATATATTTTTGACAGTTTTACAGTAGAAAGTAAATTAGTAAAATCGTACAGATGGAAACATGCAAGCACACAAGGTTAAGCATTACAATCGTTAACAAAAGATGATACCTCCTGCTGTGCTGATGGCATCTCATTTCCTTTATTCTGGTCGGCAGTTTCCACTTTCACATCAGAAACATCTCCTTCAGGCCTCACCTGACCGGTCGTCTCATCAGATGGCTTCTCCGACATATTGTACGAACGGATGCTCAAACAAGCTACAAGGAGATAGATTTCTTATCAGATAATTTATCCCGATGCCATACAAATTAGCAGCCATAAAGCACAAGGGCATACACAAATTGGGAATAAATATGAAACGTATTCTAGGAAATATATTGACATTTTCAACCATAATGTAGCAGTACAAAGAAGATGCTTACATAAACAAGTACTGGGAAGTCCATGTAATAAGACATACACAAAATTTCAACCATAATGTAGCAGTACAAAGAAGATGCTTACATAAATAAGTACTGGCAAGTCAATGTAATAAGACATACACAAAATTTACTTTGGAAAAAATGGAGAGGTAAATAAAACTGTGCAACCCATCCTGGGGTATCTCTATTTTGGAGAAGAGAACCAGACGCCAACTAACACTGGTCCAGTTGTTTAACAGGTCTTGCAGAAGCGGTTCTAAGTCCTAGCGTCGAACCTAACACCGGTATGCCATCTTGAACCAAGGTTGTTGCTCGGTCAGGTACGGCGAGTGGGGCAAGCAATAACTGCAAAAGTGGCAATGGCAGCATTTTGAACAAGGCTTATTGTCCTTGACAGGACTGCATGAAGGCAGTCAGCCTGAGCCCAACAAATGTAGGAGTACATAAGTATACCCCAGGACTTCAATAGAAGTACTTAAAGCCAACGAGTAAAAAAAGTACAGCACCTACGAGTTAACCTCTCTATGTATCGTAAATCAACATTTCAAGAGCGCTAAATGATACCGTGACAAGATCTGCAATCGTTTGCGTCTGATATATGACCTGCGAGACAACCCAGTGCAGAGAACAGAGATACTGCATACACGAATGATCTCCCTCTCTCCGGCCAACCTATGAGCTACTCCGTCGGACAAGCTCGTCAAGCACATACGTGACGAATCAATCAAGCTCTGGGCCGAAACTCTACTGAAATACGGCCGGTCAAGGGAATTTATGGTGCCCCAAAATTCCGCCCGTTCCCGACGAGGCGCTGGAAGAAGGCGAGGCACGCAGCTAGAGCTACCGCCGCTCGTCTGAGGCCTACCGGGGGCGGATCTAGGCGGCGCGCCCGAGATTCGTGGGCGGCGGCGAGGGTCTGGCGAATCGCTGGAGCTCGTACCTCGGGATCGGACGGGGTCGCGGCGATGCGGGAGGCGGAGGAGGCGACGGATACGCGTGGGAGGCGGGGGGAGGGAGGGGTATGGGGAGCGAGGCCGCCGGCGGCGAGGCTGTGCTAGGGCACGGCGGTGGCTGGGCGGCGCTGGTAGGTCGCCAGGGGAGGGGAGGGCGACGAGGAGGAATCGGCGAAGAAATGCAAGGGACGGTGGAGCGGAGGGGAGGCGAGCCGCGGTCTATGAGTGGTAACTGAATCTGATTCCACTTTTTTTTTCTTTTTTGCCACGGATGGAATGAAAAAGAGGAAAAATGTGAAAGGGGGCATTCTGCAAAAAAAAAATTTACTTCAAAAGAACTCTTTGAGAAACTTCCTTTTTTCTTTTCTGATTTTGGACGCTTTTTGGACCCGATGAAGCGCAAAACGACGGTCGATTTTTGACCGGGTCGATTCAAAAGCCGTCGTTGCGTATTTGAGGAACACGGGGGTAGATTCTCTTTTTCTGGAATTTGAAAATTTCAATTTTAAGATGATAACTCAATCTGATTCCACCTTTTTTTTTGCCACAAGTGGAATGGAAAAGAGGAAACTATGCAAGCTGAGGGAGCATTCTGCAAAAAAAAGATCCTTCAAAAGAACTCTTTCAGGAAACTTCTCTTTTTATTTCGAATTCGGGCGCTTTTTGGATCTGATGAAGCGCAAAACAACGATCGATTTTCCAAATCGATTCAAAAGCCGTCTCTGCATATTTGAGGAACACAGGGTACATTCTCTGTTTCCGGAATTTGAAATTTCCAACTTTTATTGTTTCCGCACCTTTTCATCGAACTACGGCTCATATCATAGAGCGTAAAATACGTCAAATCGATCTCGATGATATGATGAGGAATTGGAATATCAAGTAGCATTATTCCGACGATATGATGAGTAATCAAATAACTCATCTTCCATTGTCAATATCTTTATTTATATTAAAGAAGTGGAACTACACTCGCACGGGACATCCGTAGTATAGATTTTAATTACTCTCTCCTTTTTGGTTTACAAAGGCATATGCATTTTTGTCTCAGGTCAAACCCTTTAAAGTTTGACCAAAATTATAGAAAAACGTCAACATCAACAATACATAATCAATGTCATCAAATACATCATGAAATGCATTCTCATAGGATATACAATATTTATAAATGTTAATTTTTTTTTCAATAGATTTGCTGAAACCATGAAAATTTTCACTTCAGACAAGATGTTAGGCCATACAAGGATTATGCACCACATTCTTATATACTCTTCCATAAATTTGGTCAACCTTTGAAAATTTTGACTTAGGAGAAAATTATATGCCTAAGTATACTCAATAGGGAGTACATTCTTATATCAAGGGGCTCCTCAATTCCAAAGATTCTTTTCCTGCTCTTTTTTGAGTTTGATTGTACCCCGTGTCGACAAAAACTGTCATCAAAATCTAAGAGATGGCTGTGAAATTGTTATCGAACAGAGAAAATCTAAAATTAAAGCCCCGCCTCTATCTGTGCGACTCAGTCTGATGCAAAGAAAAACAAGAGGGTCAACAAAGGGGATCAAGGATAAATGAACGCTATACACAACCACTGCAAAGCATACCGTACATGAAGATGCATATATCAGTAGATTGCACTCTGGAGTAGCTCCTCCTCTTCCCCTCGACAGTCAGGCCTACAACAAGGGGTGAACTCTTTGCAACTCAGAACAGCAGGATCACGTTGGTAACTGTGATGCAGATGACGGCGAGGGTCGCGACTATCGACCCCGGACGGAAGGCTCTACCCAACCCTCTGTTCCTGGTGAAGTACTGAAAGGCAAGATACACGGCTACCCCCAAAGATAGTATCCTGCCAGCTTGAGTTCCCCTGTGCACGGCAGGTAGGAATCCGAGCGAATGAGCAAAAACCAATACCCTAACAGATATAGTAGTAGCAGCACAGTATAGCCAAAATAGGGAGAATGTTTCATACCTCAGACTCATCACCTGGTAAGGAGCAATGATGATAAGCCACATTGTTGAGAGTGGAAGCTCCAGCTCACCTGCCATAGGCATAAAGCATGCGCCGTAAGTAACATACCCCAGTTGTATGTTTTACCGATTATCCAATCAATGTTAGCCTGATGTTTGAACCCTCCTTGTCACTCTACCTGGAGTGGGTAAGAACAAGCGCACCAAAATCGCAAGAAAAGCTGTCCACAGTCCATATTCTCTCCTAACATTAGGAATTGATACCATAGTATAAGCAGGCCAAAAGAGAGTATTCTTATGTGAAACAAAGGGGAAATGTATCAGATAGCTCTTTGCACCAAATAGCAGCGTCTTACTTGATCCATGGGATTACACTGCTAGGTGCTTGCTGTGCAAACCATGGCATGAGCCAAGATTTGTGTATGCCTGTCTCTTTAGCAACCAATAGCACACTGCAAAAAGCAAGAGTAACAAATAAACTGCTGCGCTCCGTTGATACCAAAGTTTTGATGCCAAGATGAGCAAGAGGATCGACAAAGGAGGAGAGAAACTGGCCATCAGGAATAACTGAACACTAACACTGTATCACACAAGACACAACTACTGCGCAAACAATACCGCACATGGAGATATATACCATCAGTCATGTCACAACTCAGAGGTCATTCTTATTATGATAAAACAAGCTACAAAATGGGACAGGATGATGCGCTACAAGGTTTCTTTTTTATTTATATCTGCACTCTGAAGAGGCTCTTGGCAACTCAGAACAGCAGGATCACATTGATAACTGCGATACAGATGATGGCCATGGTTGCAACTATCGATCCCTGATCGAAGGCTTTTCCTATTCCTCCGGTCCTGGTGAAGTGCTGAAAGGCGAGGTACGCGGCTAGTGCCAACGACACTATCGCGCCACCTTGAGTTCCCCTGTAGATAGGAAGTAGGACCGGAGAGAATGAGGAAAAAGTAGCAACCAGGACATAAACTGAAAAGCTAAGAACCTAACATATGCAGCAGTAGGCAAACAGTACAGCTAATGTCTTTCCAAATGGCGAGAATGTTTCATACCTCACATTCATCACCTGGTAAGGGGCAACGCTGACTGCCAGCATCGTTGACAGCGGAAGCTCTAGCTCACCTGCAATAGACAGACGCACATGCATAAGTAACATATATCTGTTCCATGTCTCATCAAATATCATACTTGATTTTAAGCAGGACGTATAGATCTTCCTTGTCACTCTACCTGGAAAGGGTAAGAACAAACGCACCACAAGCGCAAGAAAAGCAGTCCACAGCCCATATTCACTCCTAAAATTAGGAGTAGACACCACAGGATGAGTAGGCCAAAAGTAAGTGCTCTTGCCTCAAAAAGAATAAACATCCAGTAGCTATAGCAAGGAAAGGGGAAAAGGTATCATCAGATAATTCTTTGGGCCAAATGGCAGAATCTTACTTGATCCATGAGATCACGGCGGTAGGTGCTTGCAGAACAAACAATGGCACGAGGAAAGATTTGTGTATGCCAGTGCCTTTAGCAAGCAATAGCACTCTGCAAGAGGCAAAAGAGTAATAAATAAATGCTCAAATAATAATCGTTGAGGAGCGGGGGCTACACTTTGTACTTCTTCAGAATAATCTAATCATTTTATGACAAAACCAAATATGTTGCAGAATAAAAAATCTACAAGGTGAATAGTAGGAGCTGAGTTTTCGAAGAATGTATCACTTTCAGTCATACAAGATTGCCCGTCCTCAAGAAAACAATTACAATTTGGAGTCATGGCCGGAACAGCCCCAGTAACTCATTCAAGTTCTGAAGCAAGATTACCACCTTGGCGTTGACAGTTATCATCGCAACATGAACACGCTAGTACTCTACTTACGATACATCGGAAGCATAAAGTAGATATACTACGGTTCTGCGGCAAGCTAAGCAAGTCACCAACCGGACCGAAACCCCTGTAAGTTATGTTGAACAGACTGATGATGTTAACGTGACTGGAATTGATACTTTGGGTCAATTTCTGCATTCGAGTTATACGGCATTCAAACTTTTAATACGAAAAACCATGCATTGCCCTGTGATACAAAGTGCAAGCAGACTGACAATCTGGCATCCTTCGTCGTCACACCATATGGTGCTGCAAGTAAACTATGTGTCTAGTTTATTAAACACGCGGTGTTATGTTCAGGTGTAAACAGACTGAAAAATCTGGCATCATTAGTTCTTGTAAAGTGTGTTAATGTTGCTCCTGTCTCCTAGAGCTGTGAAATCACACGATGCGTTTTGATCACGAAACCAACTCTATGCAACAGTTGTTGTAATGTCCTGTGGGCTCTGAAGGAGTAACCATCAACGGATTGCGGAATCTGTGTGACAGGGATCGTCGCGCATCTCACAATCCGGCACCAGTTACCACCCACCCACCAGCATCAGCAGAAAACCAACACCCGCGCGTGTAACTCGCCGCCTCGCGGGCAAAAGCACGAACAGATTCGGAGCACGGAAAGGCGCATGCGTTTCTTCTGCACGAGCAAATCGCGCCGGAGAAAGGCGCTTTATGGTTGGGTAGCGAGGAGGGTAGGGGACTAGGGGGCGAGGCACTCACGCGGCGGCCGCGACGGAGACCCACTGCGTCGTGGGCGGGCTGAGGTACGCCGACGCGTTGCACACGATGCCGCTCCCCCGGCCCCGGCACGGCCGCGCCGCGCCCGCGCCCAGGGGCAGCGGCCTCATCGGCAGAGCGGCGCATCCCCTGCATAGGCGTACGTAGATGTTAGATCACCCGCCGGCGCGGTGGGTAAGCGAGTCACACGGACGGAAGGGGAGCGGGTGGGCGCGAAGCCCTGACCTGAGCGCGGCCGTCCGCGCGGCGGGGGCGGGGGAGCAGGCCGCATTCCCGGCGGGCCGGGCCGTCCGCGGCGGCACGGGGCAGGGCGCCGCGGTGGGGATGGCGAGGCGCAGCGAGATGGACATGGTGTCGGGCCCCGAGCGGGCGGGGCGGGTTCGTCGGAGGTGGAAGCCTCGCCGGTGGATGATGGTGTCCGTCTCTGGAAGTCTGTCGAACCGTAGCACTGTGTACTGGAGTGATGAGGGGAGGGAGCGCGTGCGTGAGGGGGCACATCAATCAGATCAGATGAGCTCGCGGTGTGGGCGGGCGGCCACGTGGCGGGGCCTCGGTGGACGCGGGCCTCACGCTGGCTTGGCGGGCGTGGGGGCGGGTGCCGACTTGCCGTGCGGCGACCGCGTCCACGGCTTGGGCCTCGGCTCCTGCGCTGCATGCCTGCCGGTGAACGCGCCGCCAGGGGAGGGGGAGGTGGTCGGCAGCGGCACGGACGGACGCAGACGGGCCGGGGGCGGGGGGCAGATTTCGTTTCGCGGTGACGGTCACAGGACAGGACGAGGGGACGCGTCCACGATAAGTGCTAGTAGTAGTAATCCTGTAGTAAGTAGATGTGTATTTTTTTTTAAAGGAAGGCTTGAGGTGAGCCCGACTTTGAATTAACAAAGCCATCAACCGGCTAGGATTACACAAGGCCACCAAGCAAGAGCGACCGAAAGATACAAGGGAGCTGACTGAGCAGCTTACAACGCAACGCACACTACTGCACACAAAGGAAGAGACATGAAAGATATGCGAGTAATGTCGAAGCCTGCTGCACATCGACACCAAGAGCATGAAAGCAGAGTAACCTCGGGGATCAGCCCAAGGCCTGCAAGCACTGCGAGCAGCCGGGTCATGGGATTGGGACCCCGCAACCTGTCTTCCAACGCCGAAGAAGCCCACATTCTTCTCGCCTAGGCTCGAAGGCGCCGCACCGTCGGGTCGTTGGGCGCTCACCCGAGAGCACGGACATGTGCCGGTCGTAACCCAGAACAGGCATAGCTCACGGTTCTCACCACGCCGTAGCCTCACACCACTAGCTGCACTGCCACCCGCCCGGGCATCAGAACAGAAGGAAAGCCGTTGGGGGGATTGTCGAAGAAACCAGCTGCAAAGACCCAAGGGCGAAGCTTGGAGAAGCCTCTGCTTGGACTCGCAGCCGACGGGCGCTCTCCTACCTCAGCGCCACTCACCCGGAGAACCAGACGACCCAAGGCGGCGCCTCTAAGGAGGGAACGACGCGCAGGGCACCGCCACCGCCCCAACCCGAGACGAGTTTTGGGTTTTCACCCGGGATCTGGGACGGGGATGGATAGGAGAGTCCTCAGCGGTGCCTTGAAGGAGAAAGGCGATGCGCGCACGCGCCATCACCGCCGTGGTTGGAGAGCCTACCAAGGGTTTCCCCCGGACTCAGACTGTGCCACCAGCACACCGCCGGCACCGGAACTGGCAGACAAAGCTGCAGAGCGGACAACCGAAGGGGAGGAGTGAGCAGAGGAGGAGAAAACAACCCGACCTTCAGATCTGGATCGGAAGAAATCCGCGCCACGACCACCCCCACCGGCTCCGCGCCGCCCGAGCAACTGAGGAGGCCGGCCGCCACATCCCGCGCACGCCGCCTGTCGCAGAGGCCGCGCCGCCTCGCCGACCGGGGTCGCCGCCCCGGAGTCCGTGGTCCTTCGCGAGGGGAACGAAGTGACGAGGGACCTCGCCGCCACCTTCATCGGGGCCGCCGCGGCTTGCCGGGCGTCCTTAGGTGGTGGCAAGGGGAGGGGATGCTGGAGGGGGTGGCGGCGCCGGGGGGAAACCCTAGTCGCCCTCAGGTCGCCCGCGGGGGACGACACGGGAGCCGCGGGGGGAGGGGGGGGGGAGTTCAGTAGATGTGTACTTTGTTCCACGGCACCTTGGGAAAAGGACAATGTGGCGATGTTACGCGACGAAATCGTCACTTGGAGGGAGCCATGTACCTCATCCACATGAAGATGCTCGTGTAGTCGGTCGTATGCACGCCAAGACACGTTACGATCACGACTGATCATCTCTCCACCTGACAAAAGGACTTGGCCGCAGGCAGTCATATCATACAAGCATCCATCCATACATAGATCCTTAAAAAAAAGTATTCATGGAGCCTAAAATTTTAAACGGTTCAAAGATCACATTTGAAGTTTCAAAAAGAAATACACGTGCACATGGGGATGTTGTCTAATAATGTGCAAGTGTTCATGTAAAAAAAAAACGGTTGTTAAGGCATCTCTAGTCGATCCCTCAAAGCCGGCCGCTCGTCGGTGCCTTGATCTTAGGATAAATTTTTCCCTTCCCGCACCACCTCTCTCCTTGGCTCACACCACATTGACGTCGGCGCTGCCCAAATCCACCCTGCACCTCCGTCGGCACTACATCCAACGCCACAACCCAAGGATCAATTAGTGCCCCCTCAAAATAGCAGGATCCAACCATCAAAGGTCGCTGCAGTTAATTCGAGCGCGGATCTGCATCATGGTGCGCAACCGACCCGAGGACGCAGTGACGGCCCCTCTCCTCCACCAACCTACCACTGCCGCCATCGAAAAGGAAGTACTACAACGTGCATCACCGGCCATGGGGAGCGTGGGTGTGAGAAATCAAGGATCGGGACACCAACCATCACTACCGGATTAGCTCCTTTCAGACGGCTGAGCTAGCGACGAGGTACGACATGAAGGTAGTGAGAGGTGCGGGGGAATCAGGTGGTGAACGTACATGGCGAAACTCCGTCAAAATCATACGGAGCTCCTCGTCGAGGAGCACCAACGGCTCGAGCTGTGCAAGGGGGCTATCAACGAGGCCGGACCATCCGATGGGGATGTCATCGACCTTTCCTCCAGCGACTCCGGCTTCGGTCTAACGATGGTGAGTCAGACGGCTGCATCAGTAGGAAGAAGCTCGAGAACGAAATTGATTAGTTATTTTTAGTTTTTATTTTGTTGGAATCCTTTAAATTTGTGTGAAAAAGGTTTTAAGACCGATATTTAGAACGGTGCCTAGGCTATCTACACCCAGTGAACAGTAAAATAAAAATAAATAGTAAAAAATTCTAAAACTTTTTTGCAAGCAAGATGCTTGAATGCACCGGATGCGTGCAAAATTTTATGGGCAAACGACATTCGAGGGACTCGTGCCAAAAAAGACAAAATCAGCTATCAACAGTGTATTTTTTTTCAAACTTTCTCATAGGCTTGATTTTTTTTTGCCACGAGCTCCTCAAATGTCCAAACTCCACCAAATTTGGCACGCGCATCAGGCATTCTTCCATCTTGCAGCCCCCAAAAAGAAGTTCGTAATTTTTTACTATTTTAACGATTTATAAGAAGTTAAATTTACCTTAATGCTATATGGCGACCGTTCGCCCGGGAGGCCAACCGCAGCGCACGGCTTCCCTGCTGTCGCACACGGATCTCGGCACAAGATCAACGCCGGGCAAGGTCAAACGCCGCTTAGATCCGTGGAGTCGTTCGTTGTAAGCCAATTCCGGACGCCAAAAGTTGACAAGCAAGCTGCGAGTACGGGGCTTCAAACTCTCCACCTGTGTGCATGTGGAGCGTCTTGCCACTAGACTAAGAGAGGGGTTGTGATTTGGGAACGTTCAAAATATGTACATAAACAAGTATAGAGCACCGTGGATCAAGAGCAATGTGGATTAGGGATTTCGGCTTCATCCACCCCCTCTGCTCGCTCACAAAGGCCAGAGCGAGCTTTGTAGGTGGATGGAGCTTTGCTCGTCCCTGGCGGCTGGCAAAAGATGCTTCAGTTTCAGTGGCTTTGATGAGCCATGCAAGGAATACATATTCCATCGCGTACAAAGTCAAAAAGATTAATCGGAAAGTGGATGATGATAGTAACAAACTCCGGTAGCATGCCCATCGATGACTAGCGCTGAAGCCAGTCGCTAGTCAACTTGCTGCAACAGATCGATCCCCACACGGTGACAAAGACATCTCATCAGATCAAATCAAATAAATGAATAAACAGGCATGGCGCGGCACCTCAATCAATAGTTCAATACGCTTCTTCTTGAACCGATGGCAGTACAGAGAGATCTGGCAAGCAAGCAGGGATTACAAGCGGATTACATGGAGGGGATCGATTGACTGAGCAAGAGCTAGCTAGTACTAGTAGCAGATTACATGGCGCATCTATGAATCTGTGGGCTATGGGTATCTAGCCGGCGTAGATGTGGATGTGGAGGGCGAGGGTGAGGATGGTGAAGGCGGCGAAGAAGAGGATGGTGTGGACGAAGATGGCCTTGCCGTTGGTGTGGAGGCCGCCGAAGTCGACGTGGCGGTGCGACCCCGGCATCTCCAACAGCAGCCCCGGCGAGAGCAGGATGAAGAGCACCACCCCCACCACCACCGGTGCCCAGTCCGCCATCCTCCGCCCGCTGGCTGATCTCCCCTCGCTTCTCCTTCTTCTTCTTCGGTCGGTCGATCTGATCTCACGGCTGCATATGAGTACTACTCGGGAAGGCTCGGGAGCGGATTCTGGAGCGGATATAGAAAGGAGGAGGCGAGCGGCGGAGCAGGGGAAAGCAGAGGAGTGGAGAGGGAACAAAGGAGCAGCCGTCACGCGGACGGTTGGCGCGATTCGATGCCTTGCATCGGATGGGATGCAAGCCGCGCCGCCCAGCCGACACCCGTGGCGATCAACTCCTTTCTTTTTTTCCCCTCCCGTGCGTGCCCAGTGTACCTGCGCGTGTCGTCCAGATGGTGGGGTAGTAAGGGGAGTAAATTGCACAGAAGTATCACAATTGAGCCATTGAAAGTAGATTGGTATCAAGATTGATGATTTTTACGTGTCAGTACCAATTTTAAGGCAAGACGTTGCAATAGAGGCTAAAAATGCAGTTTATATGTATTGACAGGGAAACTGACCAGTTGGGCCCGCCCGTCAGGTGCCACGTTGGCCGGTTGGCGCGTGCCCGCACGCTGACTCGGACAAGACTGAGTCGCACCGTTTAGTCGCGGCCCGAGCCTCCGTCTCCGTCTCCGTCGTGCCCGTCGCCACCACCGACCGCCCGCGCCGCCGTGAGCTCGAGGTCCGCTCCTCCACGACCACGGCCCCGCTCCGGCCCCACACGCGCACCTTCCCCACCCCGGCCCGCCCCGCCGCGCCGGCCTCGCGCTCCTCCATCCGCTTCAGCCGCGGCGCATATACAAGTGAGATCAGCAAAGCTGTTAGTTCCTAGATCAAAAACAATTGACACATGTACATGGTGTCAGCATCTAGCTAGTGTCAGAATCAGCAGCTGAATTAACCAGCCACTGACCAAAAGAATGAGCGAATTACGCAAGCTAACTATCCAGAGGGCCTCCAAATCAAGATCAAACTCGAACTCATCCTTGCTGTTTGATTCTCCGGAGAGCCGGGTGTTGCTTTTCAACTACCAAGCAGTTTCATTGACTACGATGAAACCTTCTCACCCGTAGCGATGCTTAAGTCCGTCCGAATCATGTTAGCAATTGCCGCATTTTATGATTATAAAATTTGGCAAATGGATGTCAAAACTGCATTCCTGAATGGATTTCTGAAAGAAGAGTTGTATATGATGCAACCAGAAGGTTTTGTCGATCCAAAAGGAGCTAACAAAGTGTGCAAGCTCCAGCGATCCATTTATGGACTGGTGCAAGCCTCTCGGAGTTGGAATAAACGCTTTGATAGTGTGATCAAAGCATTTGGTTTTATACAGACTTTTGAAGAAGCCTGTATTTACAAGAAAGTGAGTGGGAGCTCTGTAGCATTTCTGATATTATATGTGGATGACATATTACTGATTGGAAATGATATAGAATTTCTGAATAGCATAAAGGGATACTTGAATAAGAGTTTTTCAATGAAAGACCTCGGTGAAGCTGCTTACATATTAGGCATCAAGATCTATAGAGATAGATCGAAACGCTTAATTGGACTTTCACAAAGTACATACCTTGACAAAGTTTTGAAAAAGTTCAAAATGGATCAAGCAAAGAAAGGGTTCTTGCCTGTGTTACAAGGTGTGAAATTGAGTAAGACTCAAAGTCCGACCACTGCAGAAGATAGAGAGAAAATGAAAGATATTCCCTATGCTTCAGCCATAGGCTATATCATGTATGCAATGCTATGTACCAGACCTGATGTGTGTCTTGCTATAAGCTTAGCAGGGAGGTACCAAAGTAATCCAGGAGTGGATCACTGGACAGCGGTCAAGAACATCCTGAAATACCTGAAAAGGACTAAGGATATGTTTCTCATATATGGAGGTGACAAAGAGCTTATCGTAAAAGGTTACGTTGATGCAAGCTTTGACACTGATCCGGACGATTCTAAATCACAAACCGGATACGTGTTTACATTAAACGATGGAGCTGTCAGTTGGTGCAGTTCTAAACAAAGCGTCGTAGCGGGATCTACATGTGAAGCGGAGTACATAGCTGCTTCGGAAGCAGCAAATGAAGGAGTCTGGATGAAGGAGTTCATATCCGATCTAGGTGTCATACCTAGTGCATCGGGTCCAATGAAAATCTTTTATGACAATACTGGTGCAATTTCCTTGGCAAAGGAATCCAGATTTCACAAGAGAACCAAACACATCAAGAGACGCTTCAATTCCATCCAGGATCTAGTCCAGGTGGGAGACATAGAGATTTGCAAGATACATACGGATCTGAACATTGCAGACCCGTTGACTAAGCCTCTTCCACGAGCAAAACATGATAAGCACCAAGACTCCATGGGTGTAAGAATCATTACTGTGTAATCTAGATTATTGACTCTAGTGCAAGTGGGAGACTGAAGGAAATATGCCCTAGAGGCAATAATAAAGTTATTATTTATTTCCTTATTTCATGATAAATGTTTATTATTCATGCTAGAATTGTATTAACCGGAAACATAATACATGTGTGAATACATAGACAAATAGAGTGTCACTAGTATGCCTCTACTTGACTAGCTCGTTAATCAAAGATGGTTATATTTCCTAACCATGAACAAAGAGTTGTTATTTGATTAACGTGGTCACATCATTAGGTGAATGATCTGATTGACATGACCCATTCCATTAGCTTAGCACCCGATCGTTTAGTATGTTGCTATTGCTTTCTTCATGACTTATACATGTTCCTATGACTATGAGATTATGCAACTCCCGTTTGCCGGAGGAACACTTTGGGTGCTACCAAACGTCACAACGTAACTGGGTGATTATAAAGGAGCATTACAGGTGTCTCCAAAGGTAGATGTTGGGTTGGCGTATTTCGAGATTAGGATTTGTCACTCCGATTGTCGGAGAGGTATCTCTGGGCCCTCTCGGTAATGCACATCACATAAGCCTTGCAAGCATTGCAACTAATATGTTAGTTGTGAGATGATGTATTACGGAACGAGTAAAGAGACTTGCCGGTAACGAGATTGAACTAGGTATTGGATACCGACGATCGAATCTCGGGCAAGTAACATACCGATGACAAAGGGAACAACGTATGTTGTTATGCGGTCTGACCAATAAAGATCTTCATAGAATATGTAGGAACCAATATGGGCATCCAGGTCCCGCTATTGGTTATTGACCGGAGATTTTTCTCAGTCATGTCTGCATTGTTCTCGAACCGTAGGGTCCGCACGCTTAACGTTACGATGACAGTTATTATGAGTTTATGCATTTTGATGTACCGAAGTTAGTTCGGAGTCCCGGATGTGATCACGGACATGACGAGGAGTCTGGAAATGGTCGAGACATAAAGATTGATATATTGAAAGCCTATATTTGGACATCGAAATCGTTCCGGGTGAAATCGACATTTTACCGGAGTACCGGGGGGTTACCGGAACCCCCCGAGGGGTTTATTGGGCCTATATGGGCCTTGAGGGAGAAGAGAGAAGGAGGCGGGAGGTGGCCGCGCGCCCCTCCCCTTCCTAGTCCGAATAGGACAAGGGAAGGGGGGCGACGCCCCCCCCCCCCTTCCTTCCTCTCTTCCTCCTTTTTCCCCTTTCTCTCCTTGTCCAACTAGGAGTCCTACTCCCGGTGGGAGTAGGACTCCCCTTGGCGCGCCCACCTTGGCCGGCCGCCCCCTCCCCCTTGGCTCCTTTATATACGGAGGCAGGGGGGCACCCTAGAACACACAAGTTGATCTTCGTGATCGTTCCTTAGCCGTGTGCGGTGCCCCCCTCCACCATATTCCACCTCGGTCATATCGTTGTAGTGCTTAGGCGAAGCCCTGCGTCGGTAGAACATCATCATCGTCACCACGCCGTTGTGCTGACGGAACTCATCCCCGAAGCTTTGCTGGATCGGAGCCCGGGGATCGTCATCGAGCTGTACGTGTGCTAAGAACTCGGAGGTGCCGGAGTAACGGTGCTTGGATCGGTCGGATCGGGAAGACGTACGACTACTTCCTCTACGTTGTGTCGACGCTTCCGTTGCGATCTACAAGGGTACGTAGATCATACTCTCCCCTCTCGTTACTATGCATCACCATGATCTTGCGTGTGCGTAGGAATTTTTTTGAAATTACTGCGTTCCCCAACATTAATTTCTTCACTAATTAGGCATCGTAATTGACAACCGATGCTATTTTCAGTACTTCAATCACTAACCACTTTGGTCCCAGATATTTTTGCAACTGTGACAGAGGGAGTACAAGGAAGTGGCCCTTTTTTAGTGGATTACTCCTCCCAGACCTAACTAGCTCATGAGCAACCATGTTTGACTACCTGTTACAATGTTCAACAAGTACCTTTCCGAAATTTGAAAGTAGACTTCGACATTCATTAAGTATTGGTGCTGCAATCATTGAGTAACCCTCGTTCAAATTCAACGCCTCTACCACGGTTACATTATCAGTTTGGACAATTACGTTGGCACACCCAAGGCTCTGAATGAGCATTAGACCTTGACGCGACGCTTCTGATTCGGCCGAGACCACATCGGCTACGTGCTCCAGGCAAGGAGTGTGGGGGCGGCTCCGGGTTAAACAAGAAGAGGGATGATTCTCACTTCTCATTGGGGGTGAAAAATGAAATGGTCGCACGCACGCCGGCGACGAGGGGCGAGCCGTTTGATCGAGAAACTAGCACGGTCGGTCTCAGCACAGGATTCAGGAATCCAGCCCTGTTACTAGGAAGACAGCACATATCCGATCAGCTTTTCAACTTCCTCTGTTTGAGCCTCCATCTGTTCTTCTTGTCCACGCTCTCATCCAAAAAGGTTTACAGTTTGCACATCAAACACACACAAACTATTCACTTAGAAACGCAAACCAACACATGTGCACAGGTCCAAGCAAGCAACCACGGCAACAGCTAATGCAGACAGAAACACAGAGGCTACTGGCAGCAGTTAAGTAAGATGCAAGTAGCACCACAAATCTCTTTATGACTTCTTACATCGACAAGATTTGGGGGGAAAAAAGCAAGTTACAGCACCTACAAGATGCACTAGGGGATGGATGGATGGTAAACAACTCCACCACTCCTCTACGGTCCGGAGGGTGGTTCCAGGGAGCAAAGTACACATTGCATACAAGAGCAAAGGCCTAACAGGGTAGTTTCACCTTACATCCTCTACTGCTGCTGTGAAGGGCGGTAGCCGAACCCGGCGGCATAGCTCAGGTAGCCTCCAGACGAAGCGGCAGGCTGGGGCTGCTGCTGCCCCACCGAGCCTCCGCCGTAGGGCGCGTAGCCGGCTGCCGCCGTGGACGGCTGGGCGCCGGGGCCGCCGTACACGACCTTATACTGGGGTATGTTGTTGTACGACGCGGCGGCGGCTGCTGCGGCTGCTGATCCTGGGTTGTACTGGTATGGCTTTGGGGCGGCGGCCCTGTACTGCTCGCCACCGCCGCCGTAGGCGGCATAGGTGGCCGCGTCATACGCTGCGGCAGGAGGCGGCGCGTAGTGGTACCGGTCGGCGGCGACCCCGTACCTGTCGGGGTAGGCGGCCACCGGCGGAGGGGCGCGCTGCTGCCATGTGCCGACTGGAGCTGCGGGCCTGCGGGGAGCTACTGCACCGGTGGGCCTCCGAGGAGCTGAAGTGCCACTGCCAGAGACCCGCTGCTTCTTCGCGTAGTTGCGATTAGCAGAACCTGATGGCCTTTTCGCGCCCTTTGGTTTCAGCTCGTTGATGCGTTTCTGGAGAGGTCCAAGTGGACACTCCTTCTGGAGCTTGTACTCCTCGATGCACTTGATTATGGCCCTCAATGCAACTAGCTCGCGGTTCTTCAAGTCATCCTGCACATGTGTTTTTTTTTTACCAAATCACAACACAATTAGCTCAAAATTCTCAATATAAATGGAAACTGGATAAAATGACAGGAAAACTAAACATGGAACTATTTAAGCACAGAAATCAACAGAAAATATCCACCATGTACATTAACTACTCTGGATTCTGAAACAAGGGAATGACACGAGGCAGTTGGGTGCTACAACCTAATAATCCAGTGTTGTATCATTCACAGACAACAGCACCATTTAGCAGATTATAAAGTAATTTCCCACTTGCCTCGGCGAAAGTTTTTTGGGGGCTAAATACAACAGCAGATTTCTCAATTATGACTTCTCAATTTAAATGTGACTTAGATTACTGATAACTCATGCATACCAAATACATCCTGATACATCAACATGAACAATCCTTATAGCAAGAAAATAAAGACGAGTATTTTAACAGTGAATTCCCAAAGCAAGAAGTGTGGAGTTGATAAATCCTGCGCTACTAATAACTAACATGTGTTGGAAAATCATCAACGTGTCAAAAAGTAAGTAGAAAGAACAGACCACTGAAGGAGTTGCACCAGCATCCCCCTTATTGTTAAGTGAGCCTTTTATCTCATCTACATATGCCTTCACGAGAGGAGCAGGAGGAAAAGCCTCTGACAGCCCAAAGGCTTGTATGAATTGAACTGCATCAATTTGCCTGTGTTTCTTAATCAACTCCTCAATAACACCTGCAGAACAAATGATCAGCACTAGGACCATAGAATACCGCATTTATACATAACGTCTATGGTATTCACATAGTAGTAAGCTATTTATTCCATAGATGGTTGTGGGGCCTAGCAGTAAATCATGACCGGCACCAGCCTGGTAAATTAAGGGATGATAATGCCTTGCGGCATTCTGAGTGGATACCAACCTGGTATTCTCTCAGTCAAACCAAGAGAGCGACATAGCTCAGCAGTCTGCCTGCGACGAGAAATGGCAACTACAATCTTGTATAGTTCATCTTCGTCAAGCACCAAATCAACATTAAAAGTTGTAAGAAGCTGCAGGAATGCATGTGCTTCCAATGAGTAGCCATCAGAAGCATCAAGGTCAACCTCAGCTATCTTACTCTTCCACTCTTTGGCAATTGCCTTGGCTTGCTCCATAATTTCAGAGCTCCAAGGGTGTTTGCCACCTGGCTCCTTCATTCCTAGTGAATGTGCTAGAGCCTCCATCAAAACAATACAGCTTCTGCGCTGCCCCTGAGCGGAGTAATTTTTATCCCCAGGCAGTTGGTCTGGGAAAAAACCCTCCAAGGAATCAAGTACGAAGCGCGCAGGGTCAGTTGCACATTTTAGTGCAACACAAAGTTCATCACGAAAGCCAGCAAGTTTTTTTGAATTTTCTGAAATATATTTCAGAAGGCCTTTAGCGTCCATCTGCTCACAGAGTTCCTTCAGTGCAGGGCGCGGCTTAACCTCAACTGGTGAAGGTTCAGATGGCTTGCCCGACCCTTTAGCAGAGTTATGCTCGTCTGAAGGGAGCGATGTATTGGTGTCGTCGGTTGGGGTTTTTACCTTTTTGTCTTTGCTTCCATTGGCATCAAGTATCTCAGAAAGCTCGACATTATATTTTTTGCGCACCTCTGCTAGGGTAGAGACGGCAGCATCCTTCAGCTCCTGAAGCTTGTTCACAGAAGCACGCTCTTTTGCAGAAAGATCAGCTTCTTTCTCAGCAATCAGCCTACGACCTCCGGCTTTCTGTTCTTCTAATGCCTTCTGCTTGTCTTCCAGTTCATCGCACTTGCTTCTGTATGACTTCTCAAGGTTCAGGAAATGTACTTTGATATCTTCCCACTGAATGCCACTTTGCAATTGTAGGGATGCTTCTGTGTGGGACTTCAGCTTGCCAAATACTTCAGTAAGTTGTTCTAGCAACGCCACCGTTGTTGAATCCGAACCGCCAGAGATGTGAGAAGCAGCTTCAGTCGCCATTTGCAACCAAAACAATGACAAACTGTGGAGATACAGTATTAGATCCCAACATCTAAAACGAGCAGTATTATAAGTGGTAACTTATGACAAATGTATTAATCATGCATTAGCAATATAGAGACAAGTGCAAAATAGAAACCACGGACAGATAAAGAAGTCAGTAATACACACAACCTAGTGCGGTCAAGAGGGTACAAAAAAGGGGAAAAGTTCAGAACAACTAGGCACCAAAAGAAAGACCATGTTTGGCTTATCTGAGATGTACTCCAACTAGGAAACCCATTGGAAAGAACATGTGGGATAACGTAAGCGATGGACTAATGAGAAGTCGAGCAGTGCTCGGATGGCTAGCACTATCCTTGTCATGCTCGACAACCCTCGCTCGAGGCACGGCCTCCGCAGGCGCTTTCCACTACTTGTTGATAAAAGAAAGTGTCCATGGGTCAAATTTCATTTAAAGTGATGGACCAAAGATAATCAGAGCAAACGAATGTGGCAAACCCCATCCCCATGATTCACCCCGACATGCTCACACTCTTGAAGAAATTCTGATTTTGCCAGTGTAGGAAAGAACACCTGCAATGAACAACCCACCCCCGCCCCCCAACCCCCTACCCCGGCCTAACCAACAAGAACAAATCCCATTGAATTCTAGGCTCCCTGCTACGCACAACTCCGGAACTTCCCAATAAATCCCAACAAGAACATACCCCGTTGAATTCAAACAAGATCGTTGACCCTATTCAGACCTCGACCTATTCGCAAATTCGGATTGGCTACTTATCCTCAGGGGCGGATCTAGATGATGTGCGACGAGAAATTCTGAAGGTCTCCTCCCAAACGGGAGGGATTTAACCAAGGTAATCGCCGGATGGAAACGACCTGGCTCATACCTCAAGCAAAGGAGACCGACGGCCCAAGATCGGGGGGGGAGGGGCGCGGCGGAGACGGCAGGGGCGGGACGTCCCGGCGGGGAAGAACGGGGGACGGCGACGCTGGCGAGAGGCCGGGGGCGGGGGCGCCTGGAGTACGGCGCGGCGGCGGCGGCGGAACGGCGATGGCGGTGGCGACGACGGACGAGGCGGAGATTTAGGGTTAGCGAGCCTGCGGTCGAGAAGGTAGCCTGTGCGACGTGGGGATTACTGCGCCAGCAACTTATGGGCCGTTCGATGGGAGAAGGATGGGCCAGATCCGGCGCCAGGCGGTGCTGCTAGCACTTTTGCGGAAGGCCCCCTGCCGCTTTTGGGTACTGGTCCTCGTATTTTGCAGGATAGAGCGAAAGGGGGCAAATATTTACTCTTTTTTTAGACAAACTCGCAAAACTTTATTAATCTCTATTTTTAATGGAGCAGATGATAGTCTCGCTTCTAGGTTTTTTTTCGTCCCACCTTCCGTGGATTTTTTGGTACCTCCTCCCATCTTCACTGGTTTTTTGTAGATTTTTTTTCGTCCCTTCCCCCCACTTCATCGGTTTATTTTCGCGTCACCCTCTCACACAACGAAAGAAATCTGAACAGATCAGAACTTTTCATACTGGCGCAAGTTATTTAGTAATGTAGAATCAATCACGAACAATCTCTAAAGATCTCTACTCATAATGGAGTAGTTGGTAGTCTCGTTTCCAAGGTTTTTTTCGTCCTACCTCCCATGGTTATTTTGTACCTCCTCCCACCTTTGTTGGTTTTTTCGTAGATTTTTTCGTCCCCTCCCCGCACTTCATCAGTTTATTTTCGCGTCACCCTCTCACACAATGAAAGAAATCTGAACAAATCAGAACTTTTCATACTGGCGCAAGTTATTTAATAATGTAGAATCAATCACGAACAATCTCTAAAGATCAAATCTAAATTAATTAACCTTACCTTAAATCACTCAATCACATTAATTAGAAAACAAATATTTGATTTCAGAAAAATCGCTCAATCACATTAATCTTACCTTAACTCACGGATAGTAATCAATCTCCAAGCAAAGGAAACAATACATCGATGGAGCAGTAAATAAACTCCCTTTCTTATGACATGTATATGATCTTCCCTTCCCTCTTCGTTGTCGAGCAGTCTTGATTCTCGAGGCCGGTGCTTGGGCCGCGTCACTGGATCGCGACGGTGCCGGAGGACGAGGACGGTGAGGCCGGGTGCCACGGCACTGTGTTGGCCGCGGCCGGTGAAGGGGGCGAAGAAGGGCGGCTTCCCTGGCCCTGGGAGTTGGTGAGGTGGAAGCGGCACTTGAAGGACCCTGTGTGGGTGGCCGGCACGCAGACGCACCTGGAAGCGGGCCTGTGGCCCGCGCCGGACGGCGCCGACGCCGACCCCGGCCACCTCCTCCGCGTATTCTTGGAGCTGTGACTGGCCGATTTACATGAAATTAATTCCCTCGGTTGTGGTGGCAAATATATACACATAATCCATATTGTTATGCACTAGCATATGTGTGTGTGTGTGTGAAATAGATGGATTATGGTCACGTACCCAATAAGATGGATATGTGTGTGTGTGTTAGAGAGAGAGAGAGGGAGAGGGGGGAGAGAGTGAGGAAGAGGAAGGGAGAGAGTGTGTGTGTGTGAGGATTTGATGGTAAAAAAGGTCACCATGTCACTTGATATGTATGAGAATATTAATATTGAACTCTTAAAATTAATGTCGTCCTGTTGCAACACACGAGCATTCTTCTAGTCTGTCTTAATGTTTACAAATACGAGGAGAAGATCTTCAGATTGGCCTAAACGCACATGGCCCCCTAACGAAAGACCATGTTTTATGAGATTGTGAGCCTCCCATTTGAGGTTCTAAATTCATGTCTAATTCAGCTCATGGCAAAGGTGGGCAACAGTCCGGCCAGGCACGACACACGGAGGCCTGTTTATAAGCAGGCCGTGCCGTGTGGGCACACGGGTCTCGCCTCCGGGGACATGCACTGCAAATTAACTAAACACGAAGACTACATCTCACTTAGGCTGGTCATAGTGGGGAGTAACTTATACTAGTGTCATGCATATGACACTACTCTAAATTACTACTTTCATAGTGCAAAATAACATAGTAGTAGTTGAAGGAAATATGCCCTAGAGGCAATAATAAAGTTATTATTTATTTCCTTATATCATGATAAATGTTTATTATTCATGCTAGAATTGTATTAATCGGAAACATAATACATGTGTGAATACATAGACAAACAGTATGTCACTAGTATGCCTCTACTTGACTAGCTCGTTGAATCAAAGATGGTTAAGTTTCCTAGCCATAGACATATGAGTTGTCATTTGATTAATGGGGTCACATCATTAGAGAATGATGTGATTGACTTGACCCATTCCGTAAGCATAGCACTTGATCGTTTAGTTTGTTGCTATTGCTTTCTTCATGACTTATACATGTTCCTATGACTATGAGATTATGCAACTCCCGTTTACTAGAGGAACACTTTGTGTGCTACCAAACGTCACAACGTAACTGGTGATTATAAAGGTGCTCTACTGGTGTCTCCGAAGGTACTTGTTGGGTTGGCGTATTTCGAGATTAGAATTTGTCACTCCGATTGTCGGAGAGGTATCTCTGGGCCCACTCGGTAATGCACACCACTATAAGCCTTGCAAGCATTGCAACTAATGAGTTAGTTGCGGGATGATGTGTTACGGAACAAGTAAAAAGACTTGCCGGTAATGAGATTGAACTAGGTATTGAAATACCGACGGTTGAATCACAGACAAGTAACATACCGATGACAAAGGGAACAACGAATGTTGTTATGCGGTTTGACCGATAAAGATCTTCATAGAATATGTAGGAGCCAATATGAGCATCCAGGTTCCGCTATTGGTTATTGACCGGAGACGTGTCTCGGTCATGTCTACATAGTTCTCGAACCCGTAGGGTCCGCACGCTTAAAGTTCGATGACGGTTATATTATGAGTTTATGTGTTTTGATGTACCGAAGGAGTTCGGAGTCCCGGATGAGATCGGGGACATGACGAGGAGTCTCGAAATGGTCGAGACATAAAGATTGATATATTGGACGACTATATTCGAACATCGGAAAGGTTTCGAGTTATTCGGATATTTTTGGGAGTACCGGGGAGTTACGGGAATTTGTATTGGGCCTTAATGGGCCATACGGGAAAGGAGAGAAAGGCCTCAAAGGGTGGCTGCACCCCTCCCCATGGGCTGGTCCGAATTGGACTAGGGAGGGGGGCGCCCCCTTCCTTCCTTCTCCTTTTCCCTTCCCTTTCCTTCCCTCCTACTCCTACTACTTGGAAGGGCTCCTAGTTCTACTAGGAAAGGGGGAATCTTACTCCCGGTGGGAGTAGAACTCCCCTAGGGCGCGCCATAGAGAGGGCCGGCCCTCTCCCTCCTCCACTCCTTTATATACGGGGCAGGGGGCATCCCAAAGACACAACATTTGATCATTGATCTCTTAGCCGTGTGCGGTGCCCCCCTCGACCATAATCCTCGACAATATTGTAGCGGTGCTTAGGCGAAGCCCTGCGACGGTAGAACATCAAGATCATCACCACGCCGTCGTGCTGACGGAACTCTTCTCCGACATTCTGCTGGATCGGAATCCGGGGATCGTCATCGAGCTGAACGTGTGCTAGAACTCGGAGGTGCTGTAGTTTCGGTGCTTGATCGGTCGGGCCGTGAAGACGTACGACTACATCAACTGTGTTGTTATAACGCTTCTGCTTTCGGTCTACGAGGGTACATGGGCAACACTCTCCCCTCTCGTTGCTATGCATCACCATGATCTTGCGTGTGCGTAGGAAAATTTTGAAATTACTGCGTTCCCCAACAGTGGTATCCGAGCCAGGTTTTATGAGTTGATGTAATATGCACGAGTAGAACACAAGTGAGTTGTGGGCGATATAAGTCATACTGCTTACCAGCATGTCATACTTTGGTTCGGCTGTATTGTTGGATTAAGCGGCCTGGACCGGCAATACGCGTACGCTTACGCGAGACTGGTTCTACCGACGTGCTTTGCACACAGGTGGCTGGCGGGTGTCAGTTTCTCCAACTTTAGTTGAACCGAGTGTGGCTACGCTCGGTCCTTGTGAAGGTTAAAACAGCACCAACTTGACAAACTATCGGTGTGGTTTTGATGCGTAGGTAAGAACGGTTCTTGCTAAGCCCGTAGCAGCCACATAAAACTTGCAACAACAAAGTAGAGGACGTCTAACTTGTTTTTGCAGGGCATGTTGTGATGTGATATGGTCAAGACATGATGCTAAATTTTATTGTATGAGATGATCATGTTTTGTAACCGAGTTATCGGCAACTGGCAGGAGCCATATGGTTGTCGCTTTATTGTATGCAATGCAATCACCCTGTAATGCTTTACTTTATCTGAAAGCACAAGTGCTCCCTAGGTGGTTTTGGTAATTAATGACAACATATTTTGTTGGACTAACGTTTCTATCTAGTATGTTTCAGATAAGTTCAACAATGGAGTGGCATGGACTAAAGGTTGTGGGAAATTCTCCAAGATGCTAAGGACAAAGGATTGGCTAAAGCTTAAAGCTCAAGACTCTTCATTTTACATTTTAGTGATCCAAGATCACATTGAGTCCATAGGAAAAGCCAATACTATCAAGGAGGGATGAGGTGTTGCTTAATGAGCCTCTTGCTTCAAGTGTTTAATGATATGCTCCAAAATCCTCAGCTACTTTCCCATTTCCACATATGACCTAAACCTAAGCCAAACTCGGACCTACCGATTATTTCTATCCGGCGCCACCGAGTTTCACTTGTCATAGCCATTGCCAAACCCTAGCAAATCGGTTCTACCGATAGGGATCTCGGTCTCACCGAGATGGGATTGTAATCTCACTGTGTATGTCCATTGCCAAAATCGGTCTCACCGATCTTGTGCAATCGGTACTACCGAGGTTACAATGCAAACTCACTGTGTATGCTCAATACCAAAATCGGTCTCACCGAGTTTGTGTAATCGGTCCCACCGAGTTTGCCTGACCAACCCTCTGGTTAGCTTATTACCAAATTGGTCTCACCGAGTTTGTGTAATCGGTCTCACCGAGATTACGTTATGCCCTAACCCTAACCATATCGGTCCTACCGGTTTGCATGTCAGTCCCACCGAAAATCTCTAACGGTCACTAGGTTTACTATTTCGGTCCGACCGAGTTTGTTGATTCGGTCCCACCGAGATTGGTAAATTGTGTGTAACGGTTGGATTTTGTGTGGAGGCTATATATACCCCTCCACCTCCTCTTCACTCGTGGAGAGAGCCATCAGAACACATCTACACTTCCAACTCATATGTTCTGAGAGAGAACCACCTACTCATGTGTTGAGGCCAAGATATTCCATTCCTACCACATGAATCTTGATCTCTAGCCTTCCCCAAGTTGCTTTCCACTCAAATCTTCTTTCCACCAAATCCAAATCCTGTGAGAGAGAGTTGAGTGTTGGGGAGACTATCATTTGAAGCACAAGAGCAAGGAGTTCATCATCAACACACCATTTGTTACTTCTTGGAGAGTGGTGTCTCCTAGATTGGCTAGGTGTCACTTGGGAGCCTCCGACAAGATTGTGGAGTTGTACCAAGGAGTTTGTAAGGGCAAGGAGATCGCCTACTTCGTGAAGATCTACCGCTAGTGAGGCAAGTCCTTCGTGGGCGATGGCCATGGTGGGATAGACAAGGTTGCTTCTTCATGGACCCTTCATGGGTGGAGCCCTCCGTGGACTCGCGCAACCGTTACCCTTCGTGGGTTGAAGTCTCCATCAACGTGGATGTAGGATAGCACCACCTATCCAAACCATGGGAAAAACATCCGTGTCTCCAATTGCGTTTGAATTCTCCAAACCCTTCCCTTTACATTCTTGCAAGTTGCATGCTTTACTTTCCGCTGCCTATATACTCTTTGCATGCTTGCTTGATATGTATTGTGAATGTTGAAATTGTGCCTAAACTCCACTTAAACCAAAAAAGCTTAAAAACTGCAACTTTAGCATTAAGTGTCTAATCACCCCCCCTCTAGACACATCTACTTCAAGGTCCTACAAGTAGTATCAGAGCTTTGGTTTCCATTGCCTTGGTTTAATCACCATTGGAGGAAGATGGATGTGTCTACTTTAGGGAGTCTTAGACATAGAATGCCTATTCTTGATGGAGAGTATTTTCATGAGTGGAAAAATGAGATGCTTGTAATTTTCAATCAATATCATTTGAACAAGTATATTGCTAGCCCTTGTGCACCTCATATTGATCCTTTGCATCCTACCCTAGATGAAGATATCGACATAATTCACAATCTTAGAACTATTGAGCTCATCATTAGAGGATTGCCCAAAAATTTGATTGCTAGTTTGCCTACTCTTAATTGTGCCTATACTATATGGAAATTTCTTGAGGAACGATTTCCCGATTATTCCTTGAAAAATTTGGATGAAATTCTCCTTAAATCTATTGCCTTGAGTAAGATGAACTCTAGTGATCCTAGTTTTGGTGATTGTCTATTTGAGCTTACCAATCTCAAGCGTGCTAAAGGAGATGTTGGAATCATTATATCTGAAGCTATAAGAATTCATAAAGGTGACCACTTTGATGATCATTTATCTAATGAATTACCCTCTCTAGGAAATGATGAGTCACAAGATCATGGTGAACATGGATACTATGATGATGATGATGATAGTGACTTCGATCTTGATGATGCAATGAGACATTTTGGTCTTATGGCAAATCTTCGGGGATATGTGTCAGGAGGAAAGGAATGGGTTCTTGATAGTGGATGTACTGATCATATGACCAGAGATGAAGAGATGTTCCGTGAGCTTGCTGAAAATGACGACCCTCGAAAATATGTCACCTTTGGTGATAATTCAAAGGGTAAAGTGGTTGGCCTTGGTAAGGTGGCCATCTCACATGATAGTTCCATTCAAAATGTCATGCTCGTTGAATCTCTCGGCTACAACTTACTTTCAGTATCTAGACTTGCTGATTTCGGTTTGAATGTCCTATTTACTGAGGTAGATTGCCAAGTGTTTCGTCGAGACGATCATAAAATGGTCTTTACCGGTATACGTAGAGGTGATCTTTACATTGTCGGTTTCTCTAAAAAGGCACAACCTAAAACTTGCTTTATTGCTAAATCCTCAAAAGGTTGGTTGTGGCATAGACGACTAGGTCACGTTGGCATGAGAAACCTTGACAAGCTTATTAAAGGAAATCATATCCTTGGAGTTAACGATGTCATATTTGATAAGGATAGACTTTGCAGTGCTTGTCAAGCAGGTAAACAGGTTGGAGGAAGGCATCCCGTGAAGAACATCATGACCACAAGGAGGCCACTCGAGCTACTTCATATGGATCTTTTTGGTCCCAACGCCTACAAGAGTCTCGGTGGAAATTCTTTTGGTCTAGTTATAGTTGATGATTTTTCAAGATGTACATGGGTGTTCTTTCTTGATGACAAGTCGCAGGTCCAGAAGATCTTCAAAAACTTCGCTAGGAAGGCCCAAAATCAGTTTGACGTGAAGATCAAGAAGGTTCGGAGTGACAACGGAACGGAGTTCAAGAACGCAAATGTGGACACCTTTCTTGACGAAGAAGGGATTTCACACGAGTTCTTGGCTACGTACACACCTCAACAAAATGGAGTTGTTGAGAGGAAGAACCGGATGCTCATCGAAATGGCGAGAACGATGCTTGATGAGTACAAGACGCTGAAGCACTTTTGGGCAGAAGCGGTTGAGACAGCTTGTCATGCAACAAATCGCTTGTATCTTCACAAGCTACTCGGCAAGACGGCATACGAGCTCCTCACCGGTAACAAACACCAAGTTGGATACTTTCGAGTATTCGGCTCAAAGTGCTACATTCTTGACAAGCATCGTCGTTCAAAGTTTGCTCCTAAATCTCATGAAGGTTTTCTACTTGGTTATGGCTCAAACTCTCACACTTACCATGTCTACAACAATTTCACCCGAAAGGTTGAAGAGATGGTAGATGTGAAGTTTGATGAATCTAATGGCTCGCAAGTAGAGCAATTGCCAATCGATGTAGGAGACAAAGACCCTTCAGAAGCAATCCAAGACTTGTCTATTGGCAAAATTCGTCCAACGGAGGTGAAGGAGAGTACCTCGTCCGTCCAAGTGGAAGCTTCTACTTCATGACAAGGTGAACCAAGAATTGATACGGAAGCATCCACAAGTGGGACACACCAAGATGAAGAAGACGAGGAAATGCATCAAGACGAACATCAACAACCTCCTTCTCCACCACGACAAGAGAACGACAACGTCAACAATGAAGAAGGCCAAGAAGAAGAACAAGATGAAGATGATGTTCAACGAAGACCCAAGCAAAAGCTCTCACGAGTTCGAGCAAGAATTGCCAAAGATCATCCCGTCGAGCAAATCTACAATGATATTCAAACCGGGAGAATCACTCGCTCAAAAACTCGTTTAGCTAACTTTTGTGAAAACTATTCATTCATCTCTAGCATTGAACCTATGAAGGTTGAAGAAGCATTGGAAGATCCGGATTGGATAAATGCTATGCATGAAGAGCTACACAACTTTGAGAGAAACCAAGTTTGGACATTGGTTGAGAAGCCCGACAACAACCACAACATCATTGGTACCAAATGGGTGTTTCGCAACAAGCAAGATGAAGATGGACAAGTGGTTCGCAACAAAGCACGTCTCGTCGCCCAAGGGTACACACAAGTCGAAGGTATGGACTATGGTGAGACATATGCTCCCGTTGCTAGACTTGAGTCCATTCGCATCTTACTTGCCTATGCTAATCACCATAATATCACCTTGTACCAAATGGACATTAAAAGTGCTTTTCTAAATGGTGAAATAGAGGAGGAAGTTTATGTCAAACAACCTCCCAGCTCTATCAATCCTAAGAAACCAAATCATGTTTACAAACTTCACAAAGCTCTTTATGGTCTTAAACAAGCTCCTAGAGCATGGTATAAATGCTTGACCAAGTTCCTTATTGCAAGTGGTTTTGAAATTGGTAAAATTGATTCTACTCTTTTTACTAAAAGGGTTAATGGAGAACTATTTATATGCCAAATTTATGTTGATGATATCATATTTGGTTCAACTAACCCTCTCTTTAGTGAAAAGTTTGGAAAGCTAATGTCAGAGAAGTTTGAGATGTCTATGATGAGTGAACTCAAATTCTTTCTCGGTTTGCAAATCAAGCAAACTAAGGAAGGTACATTTGTCTCTCAAACGAAGTACACCAAGGACTTATTCAAGAAGTTCAATATGCAAGAATGCAAAGGTATGCCTACACCCATGCCTACTAGTGGACATCTTGATTTGACCAAAGATGGTGAACCGGTTGATCAAAAGGTTTATCGCTCTATGATTGGTTCTTTGTTATACCTATGTGCTTCACGTCCCGACATTATGCTAAGTGTGTGCATGTGTGCACGTTATCAAGCTGCTCCTAAAGAATGTCATCTTAAGGCCATGAAAAGGATAGTGAGATACTTAATTCATACACCAAACTTTGGCATTTGGTATCCTAAGAGGTCTTCTTTTGATCTTGTTGGCTATTCCGACTCGGATTATGCCGGAGACAAGGTTGATAGAAAGTCCACTTCGGGTACTTGTCAATTTCTTGGTAGATCTCTTGTGTCTTGGTCTTCCAAGAAACAAAACTCGGTATCCTTATCCACCGCCGAAGCGGAATACATTGCCGCTGGTTCATGTTGTGCTCAATTACTTTGGATGACCCAAACTCTTAAAGATTATGGGATCTATGTGAAACATGTTCCACTACTTTGTGACAATGAAAGTGCTATCAAAATTGGTCATAATCCTGTACAATATTCTCGAACTAAGCATATTGAAGTTCGTCATCATTTCATTCGAGACCATGTTGCTAAGGGTGACATTGATCTTAAGCATGTTCGCGCCGATAAGCAATTAGCGAATATATTTACTAAACCTCTTGATGAGAAAGTATTTTGCAGGTTGAGAGGTGAATTGAACATTATTGATGCTTCAAACTTGGAGTAGGAACTCCATTGGATACATGCAAGACATGAGCTTATGACTAATCCATGATATATCTCTTATGATGACTATCTTATGTCTTGGATATATTTGTACCTTGCATGTTATCTAACCCATGTAGGTGCTTGGTTGAATCTAATTCCATGAGATTGTGACTCACTCACATCTTGAGCAATCTCTACATCACCAAGTCTCTACACAATGTTGGTTGAAGACAAGGAAGCACAAAACCATTCAAACATATCCTTTGACAAATTCTATGTTGAGCTTCATGATTGTCATTTTTGGATACACAAGTGCTCTTCCTTGCAAGAACTAACCCATGTAGGTAGATGAACTCAAACTCCAAGTGGTGCTCCCAACTCTTGATGAGCTACATCAACCTTGAGCACCCACACAAGTTCAACTACATGAGCAAGAACCACACCACCACCCAAGGTATGTTATTCCATCTTAGAGAAGCTTTACTCCAAGACATGAGTCAAAGCAACTCAACAAGATGTGAATACATCAAGATGCTTAAACGAAAAATGGTAACCCCATTTTGAGCTTAAACGATGAGTATGACCTATGATCAAGTGTTCTCACTTGACTCCTAAGTCAATATACTCTAACATAGGTGACTATGTCACCGCCCAACTCTAGATGAAGTTCTCTTGTGTTCTTTTCTGTGTTATTGCATTTGTCTCATGCATATTTATTTTCTTTCTCTTTTTCAAAAAAAAACTTCATCTAGATCTTTCAGTTTCTTCTCTTTTCTTTTTGTTTTTGTTCTGCATTTTCTGCATTCAATTCCTTGCAAATCCTTCAGATAATTCATTGCAAATCTTTGTGAGATCCTACATGTTTAGTGAGCTGAGGTGACAAGTGTTTTTCTCTGTGTTGAACTCGGTTTCACCGACTTGTAGTTTTCGGTCCAACCGAATCTTTTCGGCCCCACCGAAACATGCCACTCGGTGCCACCGACTTCACAACAGGAAAAACAGTTTGCCACTTGTTCTATATTTCTTCTGATCCAGCTCTACTCAATGAATCTTGTCCTCTACAAGCATCACAGTTTTATCCATTGCTTTGTGCTGAGTCTCAAGGACCAAACCTATACGACGGATTCCAGAAAGCCCTTCTTGGAAATTGATGTCAAAGGGGGAGAGAGAGATCACATCAAAGCTTATCACCTACAAGGGAGAAAGTATTAAGGGGGAGAAAGAGATTTCCAGGGGGAGAGAATACTCAAGGATCCCAGATGCTTGATGTTCAAGAGGAGAGATGTCACATGTCTTTTGGGGGAAAGACATGTTCATATGTGCTTATTTGCATTAAGTTCTATCCATTTGTATCTTTCAGCTCTGATTTTCTGTTCCCTATCTTCTCCCAATATCCCATGTAAGATTCAGGGGGAGCAAGACACCTAAGGGAAAGAAATCAGTCAAATTCATTGCATATCTTTACTCTTGGGGACATGTTGAATCCATTGTGGTACCTTGTACTCACTCTCTACATGTCATCCCAGTCTTGGTACTCTTGTGGCTTCTTTGGTTTGCTCTGGCTAGTGGAGGTACCTGTGTTATCTAACCTTGTTTGTGCAGGTTCATTCCATCCTAAGCCAGCTAAAGACTACAAGGTAAGTGTATGCATCAAAATCATGAGTATGAGGAATTCTTGCTTATGTACATACTGTTTGCAAGAAGGACTCATGAGCATGAAGGTATTTTCCTTGATAATCTTTTGCTCTGATGCATATGGCCAAGATACATGTAACACATTGCCTACTCTGTCATGGTTATGCTCTCACATGCCTCTATATTTCACATTTACATGAGTGCATACATGTAGGGGGAGCCTATGCTTGTTACATGTCCTTCCAAAGCTTTACTTGCTATTCTTTATATCTTTATCTAAAGCTTTGATGTATGTTTCCATCAATTACCAAAAAGGGGGAGATTGAAAGCACAAGTGCTCCCTAGGTGGTTTTGGTAATTAATGACAACATATCTCTTGTTGGACTAACGTTTCTATCTAGTATGTTTCAGATAAGTTCAACAATGGAGTGGCATGGACTAAAGGTTGTGGGAAATTCTCCAAGATGCTAAGGACAAAGGATTGGCTAAAGCTTAAAGCTCAAGACTCTTCATTTTACATTTTAGTGATCCAAGATCACATTGAGTCCATAGGAAAAGCCAATACTATCAAGGAGGGATGAGGTGTTGCTTAATGAGCCTCTTGCTTCAAGTGCTTAATGATATGCTCCAAAATCCTCAGCTACTTTCCCACTTCCACATATGACCTAAACCTAAGCCAAACTCGGACCTACCAATTATTTCTATCTGGCGCCACCAAGTTTCACTTGTCATAGCCATTGCCAAACCCTAGCAAATCGGTTCTACCGATAGGGATCTTGGTCTCACCGAGATGGGATTGTAATCTCACTGTGTATGTCCATTGCCAAAATCGGTCTCACCGATCTTGTGCAATCGGTACTACCGAGGTTACAATGCAAACTCACTGTGTATGCTCATTACCAAAATCGGTCTCCCGAGTTTGTGTAATCGGTCCCACCGAGTTTGCCTGACCAACCCTCTGGTTAGCTTATTACCAAATCGGTCTCACCGAGTTTGTGTAATCGGTCTCACCGAGATTACGTTATGCCCTAACCCTAACCATATCGGTCCTACCGGGTTGCATGTCAGTCCCACCGAAAATCTCTAACGGTCACTAGGTTTACTATTTCGGTCCGACCGAGTTTGTTGATTCGGTCCCACCGAGATTGGTAAATTGTGTGTAACGGTTGGATTTTGTGTGGAGGCTATATATACCCCTCCACCTCCTCTTCACTCGTGGAGAGAGCCATCAGAACACATCTACACTCCAACTCATATGTTCTGAGAGAGAACCACCTACTCATGTGTTGAGGCCAAGATATTCCATTCCTACCACATGAATCTTGATCTCTAGCCTTCCCCAAGTTGCTTTCCACTCAAATCTTCTTTCCACCAAATCCAAATCCTGTGAGAGAGAGTTGAGTGTTGGGGAGACTATCATTTGAAGCACAAGAGCAAGGAGTTCATCATCAACACACCATTTGTTACTTCTTGGAGAGTGGTGTCTCCTAGATTGGCTAGGTGTCACTTGGGAGCCTCCGACAAGATTGTGGAGTTGAACCAAGGAGTTTGTAAGGGCAAGGAGATCGCCTACTTCGTGAAGATCTACCGCTAGTGAGGCAAGTCCTTCGTGGGCGATGGCCATGGTGGGATAGACAAGGTTGCTTCTTCGTGGACCCTTCGTGGGTGGAGCCCTCCGTGGACTCGCGCAACCGTTACCCTTCGTGGGTTGAAGTCTCCATCAACGTGGATGTAGGATAGCACCACCTATCCGAACCACGGGAAAAACATCCGTGTCTCCAATTGTGTTTGAATTCTCCAAACCCTTCCCTTTACATTCTTGCAAGTTGCATGCTTTACTTTCCGCTGCCTATATACTCTTTGCATGCTTGCTTGATATGTATTGTGAATGTTGAAATTGTGCCTAAACTCCACTTAAACCGAAAAGGCTTAAAAACTGCAACTTTAGCATTAAGTTTCTAATCACCCCCCCTCTAGACACATCTACTTCAAGGTCCTACATTATCACTAAGCGGTAGCGATAGTCATAGAAGCATAAGATTGGCGAGACGACAACAATGCTACGATGAAGATCAAGGTGTCGCGCCGGTGACGATGGTGATCATAATGGTGCTTCGGAGATGGAGATCACAAGCACAAGATGATGATGGCCATATCATATCACTTATATTGATTGCATGTGATGTTTATCTTTTATGCAT
Organism: Triticum aestivum; assembly: GCF_018294505.1. NCBI lineage: Eukaryota > Viridiplantae > Streptophyta > Magnoliopsida > Poales > Poaceae > Triticum > Triticum aestivum. Next base: position 569,696,137 of record NC_057794.1, read on the forward strand.
CTTATCTTGCTTTGATTGACGGTAGCATTATAAGATGATCTCTCACTAAATTTCAAGATAAAAGTGTTCTCCCTGAGTATGCACCGTTGCCAAAGTTCGTCGTGCCCAGACACCACATGATGATCGGGTGTGATAAGCTCTACGTCCATCTACAATGGGTGCAAGCTAGTTTTGCACACGCAGAATACTCAGGTTAAACTTGACGAGCCTAGCATATAACAGATATGGCCTCGGAACACGAAGATCGAAAGGTCGAGCGTGAATCATATAGTAGATATGATCAACATAGTGATGTTCACCATTGAAACTACTCCATCTCACGTGATGATCGGACATGGTTTAGTTGATATGGATCACGTGATCACTTAGAAGATTAGAGGGATGTCTGTCTAAGTGGGAGTTCTTAAGTAATATGATTAATTGAATTTTAATTTATCATGAACTTAGTCCTGGTAGTATTATCATATCTATGTTGTAGATCAATAGCTCGCGATGTTGCTCCCAGTTTATTGTGTTCCTAGAGAAAAAATATGTTGAAAAATGTTAGTAGCAATGATGCGGATTGGATCCATGATCTGAGGATTATCCTCATTGCTGCACAGAAGAATTATGTCTTTGATGTACCGCTAGGTGACAGACCTATTGCAGGAGTAGAGGCAGACGTTATGAACGTTTGGCTAGCTCAATATGATGACTACTTGATAGTTTAGTGCACCATGCTTAACGGCTTAGAATCGGGACTTCAAAGACGTTTTGAATGTCATGGACCATATGAGATGTTCCAGGAGTTGAAGTTAATATTTCAAGCAAATACCCGAGTTGAGAGATATGAAGTCTCTAACAAGTTCTATAGCTAAAAGATGGAGGAGAATAGCTCAAGCAGCGAGCATGTGCTCAGATTGTCTGGGTACTACAATCGCTTGAATCAAGTGGGAGTTAATCTTCCAGATAAGATAGTGATTGACAGAATTCTCTAGTCACCATCACCAAGTTAGTAGAACTTCGTGATGAACTATGATATGCAAGGGATAACAGTAATGATTCCCAAGCTCTTCATAATGCTGAAATCAACGAAGGTAGAAATCAAGAAAAATTTCAAGTGTTGATGGTAGACAAGACCACTAGTTTCAAGAAAAGGGCAAAGGGAAGAAGGGGAACTTCAAGAAGAACGGCAAGCAAGTTGCTACTCAAGTGAAGAAGCCCAAGTCTGGTCCTAAGCCTGAGACTAAGTGCTTCTACTGCAAAGGGACTGGTCATTGGAAGCGGAACTGCCCCAAGTATTTGGCGGATAAGAAGGATGGCAAAGTGAACAAAGGTATATTTGATATATAGATTATTGATGTGTATTTTTGTTGGGGAACGTAGTAATTTCAAAAAAAATTCCTACGCACGCGCAAGATCATGGTGATGCATAGCAACGAGAGGGGAGAGTGTTGTCCACGTACCCTCGTAGACCGAAAGCGGAAGCGTTAGCACAAAGCGGTTGATGTAGTCGTACGTCTTCACGGCCCGACCGATCAAGCACCGAAACTACGGCACCTCCGAGTTCTAGCACACGTTCAGCTCGATAACGATCTCCGGACTCCGATCCAGCAGAATGTCGGGGAAGAGTTCCGTCAGCATGACAGCGTGGTGACGATCTTGATGTTCTACTGTGGCAGGGCTTCGCCTAAGCACCACTACAATATTATCGAGGACTATGATGGAGGGGGGCACCGCACACGGCTAAGAGATCAATGATCAACTGTTGTCTATGGGGTGCCCCCTGCCCCCGTATATAAAGGAGCAAGGAAGGGAGTCGGCCGGCCTAGGAGGAGGGCGCGCCAAGGGGGGAGTCCTACTCCAGGACTCCTCCTTCCCTTGTTGGAGTAGGAGAGAAGGAAAGAGGGGGAGAGGAATAAGGAAAAGTGGGTTGCACCCCTTGTCCAATTCGGACCAGAGGGGGGTGCGCGCCTCCTTCCTTTTGGATCCAGCTTGCCTGCTCCCTCCCCATGCTCCCATCCGTGCTCCCACTTCATCCTACGGTTGTCCTTTTCCTTTTTTCCTTTCTAATCTAATCATCTCCCCCCTGATTTTAAGGGGGTGGGGTCGGGCCTTATTTTGTTCCAATCAAATCATGCCACGTATGCGGGAGCACGGATGGGCACACACGCGGGGAGCAGGCAAGTCTCATCCCTTCCTTTTGGCCTCTCTCCTCTATTCCCGTATGGCCCAATAATGCCCATATACTCCCCGGCGAATTCCCGTAACTCTCCGGTACTCCGAAAAATACACGAATCACTCAGAACCTTTCCGATGTCCGAATATAGTCGTCCAATATATCGATCTTTACGTCTCGACCATTTCGAGACTCCTCGTCATGTCCCCGATCTCATCCGGGACTCCGAACTCCTTAGGTACATCAAAACTCATAAACTCACAATATAACTATCATTGAAACCTTAAGCGTGCGGACCCTACGGGTTCAAGAACTATGTAGACATGACCGAGACACGTCTCCGGTCAATAACCAATAGCGGAACCTGGATGCTCATATTGGCTCCCACATATTCTACGAAGATCTTTATCGGTCAAACCGCATAACAACATATATTGTTACCTTTGTCATCGGTATGTTACTTGCCCGAGATTCGATCGTCGGTATCTCAATACCTAGTTCAATCTCGTTACAGACAAGTCTCTTTACTCGTTCCGTAACACATCATCCCGCAACTACTCATTAGTTGCAATGCTTGCAAGGCTTATGGTGATGTGCATTACCGAGTGGGCCCAGAGATACCTCTCCGACAATCGGAGTGACAAATCCTAATCTCGAAATACGCCAACCCAACAAGTACCTTCGGAGACACCTGTAGAGCACCTTTATAATCACCCAGTTACGTTGTGACGTTTGGTAGAACACAAAGTGTTCCTCCGGTAAACGGGAGTTGCATAATCTCATAGTCATAGGAACATGTATAAGTCATGAAGAAAGCAATAGCAACAAACTAAACGATCAAGTGCTAAGCTAACGGAATGGGTCAAGTCAATCACATCATTCACCTAATGATGTGATCCCATTAATCAAATGACAACTCATGTCTATGGCTAGGAAACTTAACCATCTTTGATTCAACGAGCTAGTCAAGTAGAGGCATACTAGTGACATACTGTTTGTCTAACTGTTTGTCTATGTATTCACACATGTATTATGTTTCCGGTTAATACAATTCTAGCATGAATAATAAACATTTATCATGATATAAGGAAATAAATAATAACTTTATTATTGCCTCTAGGGCATATTTCCTCCAGTCTCCCACTTGCACTAGAGTCAATAATCTAGTTCACATCGCCATGTGATTTAACATCAATAGTTGACATCACCATGTGATTAACACCCATAGTTCACATCGTCATGTGACCAACACCCAAAGGGTTTACTAGATTCAATAATCTAGCTAGTTCACATCGCTATGTGATTAACGCCCAAAGAGTACTAGGGTGTGATCATGTTTTGCTTGTGAGAGAAGTTTAGTCAACGGGTCTGCCACATTCAGATCCGTAAGTATTTTGAAAATTTCTATGTCAACAATGCTCTGCACTAAGCTGTTGGGGATCGTAGTAGAAATTTAAAATTTTCTATGCATCACCAAGATCAATCTATGGAGTAATCTAGCAACGAGGGGAAGGGGAGTGCATCTACATACCCTTGTAGATCGCTAAGCGGGAGCATTGCAAGAACGCGGATGAAGGATTCGTACTCGCAGCGATTCAGATCGTGGTTGATTCCGATCTAAGCGCCGAACAACGGTGCCTCCGCGTTCAACACACGTGCAGCCCGGTGACGTCTCCCACGCCTTGATCCAGCAAGGGGAGAAGGAGAGGTTGGGAAGACTCCGTCCAGCAGCAGCACGACGGCGTGGTGGTGGTGGAGGAGCGCGGAACTCCAGCAGGGCTTCGCCAAGCACTATGAGAGACGAGGAGGGAGAGAGGTAGGGCTGCGCCAAGAGGGAGATGATCTCGTGTGTCTTGCAGCCCCCAATACCTCAAGTATATATAGGGGAAGGGGAGGGGCTGCGCCCCCATCTAGGGTTCTCTCCCTAGGGGTGGCGGCAGCCCCAAAACCCATCTAGGGTGGAGGACAAGGGGGGAGAGAGGGGGGCGCACCTAGGGTGGGCCTTAAGGCCCATCTGGACCTAGGGTTTGCCCCCTCCCACTCTCCTTTGGGCCTTGGGCCTTGGTGGGGGGGGCGCACCAGCCCACCTGGGGCTGGTCCCCTCCCACACTTGGCCCACGCAGCCTTCTAGGGCTGGTGGCCCCACCTGGTGGACCCCCGGGACCCTCCCGGTGGTCCCGGTACATTACCGATAGCACCCGAAACTTTTCCGGTGACCAAAACGGGACTTCCCATATATAAATCTTTACCTCCGGACCATTCCGGAACTCCTCGTGACGTCCGGGATCTCATCCGGGACTCCGAACAACATTCGGTAACCGCGTACATACTTTCCCTATAAACCTTAGTGTCATCGAACCTTAAGTGTGTAGACCCTACGGGTTCGGGAGTCATGCAGACATGGCCGAGACAACTCTCCGGTCAATAACCAATAGCAGGATCTGGATACCCATGTTGGTTCCCACATGCTCCACGATGATCTCATCAGATGAACCACGATGTTGAGGATTCAATCAATCCCGTATACAATTCCCTTTGTCTAGCGGTATAGTACTTGCCCGAGATTCGATCGTCGGTATCCCGATACCTTGTTCAATCTCGTTACCGGCAAGTCTCTTTACTCGTTCCATAACACAGCATCCCGTGATCAACTCCTTGGTCACATCGTGCACATTATGATGATGTCCTACCGAGTGGGCCCAGAGATACCTCTCCATTTACACGGAGTGACAAATCCCAGTCTCGATTCGTGCCAACCCAACAGACACTTTCAAAGATACCCGTAGTGCACCTTTATAGCCACCCAGTTACGTTGTGACGTTTGGCACACCCAAAGCACTCCTACGGCATCTGGGAGTTGCACAATCTCATGGTCTAAGGAAATGATACTTGACATTAGAAAAGCTTTAGCATACGAACTACACGATCTTGTGCTAGGCTTAGGATTGGGTCTTGTCCATCACATCATTCTCCTAATGATGTGATCCCGTTATCAACGACATCCAATGTCCATGGTCAGGAAACCGTAACCATCTATTGATCAACGAGCTAGTCAACTAGAGGCTTACTAGGGACATGGTGTTGTCCATGTATCCACACATGTATCTGAGTTTCCTATCAATACAATTCTAGCATGGATAATAAAATGATTATCATGAACAATAAAATATAATATAATAATAACCAATTTATTATTGCCTCTAGGGCATATTTCCAATAGTCTCCCACTTGCACTAGAGTCAATAATCTAGTTCACATCGCTATGTGATTAACACTCAATGAGTTCTGGGTTTGATCATGTTATGCTTGTGAGAGAGGTTGTAGTCAACGGGTCTGCAATATTCAGATCCCTATGTATTTCGCAAAACTTTATGTCATATCGTAGATGCTGCTACCACGTTCCACTTGGAGCTATTCCAAATTGTTGCTCCATTATACGTATCCGGTATCTCTACTCAGAGCTATCTGGATAGGTCTTAAGCTTGCATCGACGTAACTCTTTACATCGAACTCTTTATCACCTCCATAATCGAGAAACATTTCCTTATTCCTCTATCTGGTGATCCACTCCTAGATCACCTTTGTACCCTCTTGCCAGACATGTGACAAGGCACACATCTGGTGTGGTACTCAGCATGGCATACCGTATAGAGCCTATGACAAAAGCATAGGGGACGACCTTCGTCCTTCCTCTTTCTTCTGCCGTGGTCAATCTTTGAGTCTTACTCAACTTCACACCTTACAACTCAGGTAAGAACCCCTTCTTTGACTGATGTATTTTGAACTCCTTCAAAAACATGTCAAGGCGTGCGTTCTTTGAAAGTATCATCAGGCGTCTTGATCTATTTCTATAGATCTTGATGCCCAATATGTAAGCAGCTTTATCCAGGTCCTCCTTTGAAAAACACTCTTCAAACAACCGTTTATGCTTTCCAGAAATTCTACATTATTTCGAATCAGCAATATGTCATCCACATATACTTATCAGAAATGTTGTAGTGCTCCCACTCACTTTCTTGTAAATACAAGTTTCTAGCAAACATTGTATAAACCTAAAAGCTTTGATCACTCCATCAAAGCATATATTTCGACTCCGAGACGCTCGTTCTAGTCCATAGAAGGATTGCTGGAGCCAGCATATCTTTTTAGCATCCTTAGGATCAACAAAACCTTTTATTGTATCACATACAACTTTTCTTACAAAAACCGGTAAGAAAACTTGTTTTGACATCCATCTGTCAGATTTCATAATCGAAAAATACAGCTAATGCTAACATGATTCCGACGGACTTAAGCATCGCTACGGGTGAGAAATTCTCATTGTAGTCAACTCCTTGAACTTGTGAAAAGACTCTTTCCCACAAGTCGAGCTTCAAAGACAGTAACATTACCGCCCACGTCCGTCTTCTTCTTAAAGATCCATTTATCTCAATGGCTTGCCGATCATCGGGCAAGTCCACCAAAGTCCATACTTTGTTCTGATACATGGATCCTATCTCAGATTTCATGGCTTCTAACCATTTGTCGGAATACGGGCCCACCATCGCTTCTCCATAGCTCGTAGGTTCATTGTTGTCTAACGACATGATATCTAAGACAGGATTATCGTAACACTCAGGAGTAGTACATATCCTTGTCGACCTACGAGGTTCGATAGCAACTTGATCTGAAGCTTCATGATCACTATTATTAACTTCCTATTCAACAGACGTAGGCTCCATAGAAAACATCTTTCTGTGTTGCATCACTTTCTGGTTGAAATAAAGGTTCGACAACCTCATCAAGTTCTATCTTCCTCCCACTCAATTCTTTCGAGAGAAACTCCTTCTCGAGAAAGGACCCGTTCTTAGCGACAAACAATTTTCCCTCGGATCTGAGATAGAAGGTATACCCAACTGTCACCTTTGGGTATCCTATGAAGATGCGTTTGTCCGCTTTTGGGTTCGAGCTTCTCCGGCTAAAGCCTTAAGCATCGCAGCCCCAAACATTAAGAAACAACAACTTTGGTTTCTTGCCAAACCAATGTTCATACGACGTCGTCTCAACGGACTTATATGGTGTCCTATCTAAAGTGAATGCAGCTGTCTCTAATGCATAACCTCAAAATAATAGCGGTAGATCGGTAAGAGACATCATAGATCGCACCATATCTCATAAGGTTCGATTACGACGTCCGGGCACACCATTACGCTATGGTGTTCCAGGTGGCTTCAACTGCGAAACAATTCCACAATGTCTTAAGTGATTGCCAAACTCATAACTCAGAAAATCCCCTTTGATCAGATCGTAGGAACATGATCTTCTTGTTATGATGATTCTTAACTTCACTCTGAAATTGCTTGAACTTTTCAAACGTTTCAGACTTGTGCTTCATTAAGTAAATATACCTATATCTACTCAAATCGACAGTGAAGATGAGAAAATAGCGATATCCACCGCATGCTTCAATTCTCATTGGATCACATGCATCAGCATGTATGATTTCCAACAAGTCACTTGCCCATTTCATTGTACCTGAAAACGGGGTCTTAGTCATCCTGCCCATGAGGCATGGCTCGCATGTGTCAAGCGATTCAAAATCAAGTGACTCCAAACATCCATCGACATGGAGTTTCTTCATGCATCTTACGCCAATATGACCTAAGCGGCAGTGCCACAAGAAAGTGGTACTATCATTATTAACTCTACATCTTTTGGCGTGAACATGTGTATTACCACGACCGAGATTCAATGAACCATTCACATAGGGTGCATGACCATGAAAGGTATTATTCATATAAACAGAATAACCATTATTCTCTAACTTAAATGAATAACTGTATTGCAATGAACATGATCTAATCATATTCATGCTCAACGTAGACACCTGATAACATTTATCTAGGTTCAATACTAATCCCGAAGGCGGATGGAGCGTGCGATGGTGATCTCATCAACTTTGGAAACACTTCCAACACACATCGTCACCTCGCCCTTAGCCAGTCTCCGTTTAGTCCGTAGCTTTTGCTTCAAGTCATCAATAGCAACTGAACCGGTATCCAATACCCAGGTGCTACCAGGAGTACTAGTGAGGTACACATTAATAACACGTATATACTTTGTTGAAGTTGCTAGCCTTCTTATCTACCATGCATTTGGGGTAATTCCGCTACCAGTGACCGTTCCCCTTACAGTAGAAGCACTTAGTCTCGGGTTTTGGTTCAACCTTGGGTTCCTTCACTGGAGCGGCAACTGGTTTGCCATCCATGAAGTTTCCCTTCTAGCCCTTGCCCTTCTTGAAACCAGTGGTCTTGTTAAACCATCAACACTTGATGCTCCTTCTTGATTTCTACTTGTTGCGGTTTTAAGCACCGCGAACAGCTCCGGGATCAACTCCATCCCTTGCATGTCATAGTTCATCACGAAGATCTAGTAGCTTAGTGATAGTGACTAGAGAACTCTATCAATCACTATCTTATCTGGAAGTTTAACTCCCACTTAATTTAAGTGATTATAGCACCCAGACATTCTGAGCACATGCTCACTAGCTGAGCTATTCTCCTCCATCTTGTTGGCAAAAGAACTTGTCAGAGGTCTCATACCTCTCAACACGGGCATGAGCCTGAAATCCCAATTTCAGCTCTTGGAACATCTCATATGTCTTATGGCTTCAAAATGTCATCGGAATCCCGATTCTAAGCCGTAAAGTATGGTGCACTAAACTATCAAGTAGTCATCAGGACGTGTCTGTCAGGTGTTCACAACATCCACAGATGATGTTGTAGGGGTTTGCACATCGAGCGGTGCATCAAAGATGCAAGCCTTCTGTGTAGCAGTGAGGACACTCCTCGGACTACGGACCTAGTCCACATCATTGCTTACAATATCTTTCAACTTAGTCTTTTCTCTAGGAACGTATTAAAACAGGGAGCTAAAGCGTGAGCTATTTATCCACAACATATTTGCAAAGACAATTTAGACTATGTTCATGATAATTAAGTTCATCTAATCAAATTATTCAATAAACTCCCACTCAGATAGACATCCCTCTAGTCATCTAAGTGAAACATGATCCGATTCAACTAGGCCGTGTCCGATCATCACGTGAGACGGACTAGTCAACATTGATGAACATCTTCATGTTGATCTTATCTTCTATACGACTCATGCTCGACCTTTCGGTCTTCCGTGTTTGGAGGCCATGTATGTACATGCTAGGCTCGTCAAGTCAACCTTAGTGTATTGCGTGTGTAAATCTGGCTTACACCCGTTGTATTCGAACGTTAGAATCTATCACACCCGATCATCACGTGGTGCTTCGAAACAACGAACCTTCGCAATGGTGCACAGTTAGGGGGAACACTTTCTTGAAATTATTACGAGGGATCATCTTATTTAAGCTACCGTCGTTCTAAGCAAATAAGATGTAAAACGTGATAAACATCACATGCAATCAAATAGTGACATGATATGGCCAATATCATTTTGCTCCTTTTGATCTCCATCTTCGGGGCTCCATGATCATCGTTGTCACCGGCATGACACCATGATCTCCATCATCGTGTCTTCTTGAAGTTGTCTCGTCATCTATTACTTCTACTACTATGGCTAACTCTTTAGCAATAAAGTAAAGTAATTACATGACGTTTATGTTGACACGCAGGTCATAAATAAATTAAGACAACTCCTATGGCTCCTGCCCGTTGTCATACTCATCGGCGTGCAAGTTGTGATTCCTATTACAAGAACATGATCAATCTCATGCATCACATATATCATTCATCACATCCTTTTGGCCATATCACATCACACGGCACATGCTGCAAAAACAAGGTAGACGTCCTCTAATTGTTGTTGCAAGTTTTTACGTGGCTGCTATAGGTTTCTAGCAAGAACGTTTCTTACCTACGCCAAAACCACAACGTGATATGCCAATTTCTATTTACCCTTCATAAGGACCCTTTTCATCGAATCCGATCCGACTAAAGTGGGAGAGACAGACACCCGCTAGCCACCTTATGCAAGTAGTGCATGTCAGTCGGTGGAACCAGTCTCACGTAAGCATACGTGTAAGGTCGGTCCGGGCCACTTCATCCCAGGATGCCGCCGAATCAAGATAAGACTAGTAAAGGCAAGTAAATTGACAAAATCGACGCCCACAACAACTTGTGTTCTACTCGTGCATAGAAACTACACATAGACCTAGCTCTGATACCACTGTTGGGGATCGTAGGAGAAATTTAAAATTTTCTATGTATCACCAAGATCAATCTATGGAGTAATCTAGCAACGAGGGGAAGGGGAGTGCATCTACATACCCTTGTAGATCGCTAAGCGGAAGCGTTGCAAGAACGCGAATGAAGGAGTCCTACTCGCAGCGATTCAGATCGCGGTTGATTCCGATCTAAGCGCCGAACAACGGCGCCTCCGTGTTCAACACACGTGTAGCCCGGTGACGTCTCCCACTCCTTGATCCAGCAAGGGGAGAAGGAGAGGTTGGGAAGACTCCGTCCAGCAGCAGCACGACGGCGTGGTGGTGGTGGAGGAGCGCGGAACTCCAACAGGGCTTCGCCAAGCACTATGAGAGACAAGGAGGGAGAGAGGTAGGGTTGCGCTAAGAGGGAGATGATCTCGTGTGTCTTGCAGCCCCCAATACCTCAAGTATATATAGGGGAAGGGGAGGGGCTGCGCCCCCATCTAGAGTTCCCTCCCTAGGGGTGGCGGCAGCGCCAAAACCCATCTAGGGTGGCGGCCAAGGGGGGAGAGAGGGGGGCGCACCTAGGGTGGGCCTTAAGGCCCATCTGGACCTAGGGTTTGCCCCCTCCCACTCTCCCTTGCGCCTTGGGCCTTGGTGGGGGGGCGCACCAGCCCACCTGGGGCTGGTCCCCTCCCACACTTGGCCCACGCAGCCTTCTAGGGCTGGTGGCCCCACCTGGTGGACCCCCAGGACCCTCCCAGTGGTCCCGGTACGTTACTGATAGCACCCGAAACTTTTCCGGTGACCAAAACGGGACTTCCCATATATAAATATTTACCTCCAGACCATTCCGGAACTCCTCGTGACGTCCGGGATCTCATCCAGGACTCCGAACAACATTCGGTAACCATGTACATACTTTCCCTATAAACCCTAGCGTAATCGAACCTTAAGTGTGTAGACCCTACAGGTTCGGGAGTCATGCAGACATGGCCGAGACAACTCTCCGGTCAATAACCAATAGCAGGATCTGGATACCCATGTTGGTTCCCACATGCTCCACGATGATCTCATCGGATGAACCACGATGTTAAGGATTCAATCAATCCCGTATACAATTCCCTTTGTCTAGCGGTATAGTACTTGCCCGAGATTTGATCGTCGGTATCCTGATACCTTGTTCAATCTCATTACCGGCAAGTCTCTTTACTCGTTCCATAACACATCATCCCGTGATCAACTCCTGGGTCACATCATGCACATTATGATGATGTCCTACCGAGTGGGCCTAGAGATACCTCTCCGTTTACACGGAGTGACAAATCCCAGTCTCGATTCATGCCAACCCAACAGACACTTTCAGAGATACCCGTAGTGCACCTTTATAGCCACCCAGTTACGTTGTGACGTTTGGCACACCCAAAGCACTCCTACGGCATCCGGGAGTTGCACAATCTCATGGTCTAAGGAAATGATACTTGACATTAGAAAAGCTTTAGCATACGAACTACACGATCTTGTGCTAGGCTTAGGATTGGGTCTTGTCCATCACATCATTCTCCTAATGATGTGATCTCGTTATCAACGACATCCAATGTCCATGGTCAGGAAACCGTAACCATCTATTGATCAACGAGCTAGTCAACTAGAGGCTTACTAGGGACATGGTGTTGTCTATGTATCCACACATGTATATGAGTTTCCTATCAATACAATTCTAGCATGGATAATAAACGATTATCATGAACAATGAAATATAATATAATAATATCCAATTTATTATTTCCTCTAGGGCATATTTCCAACATAAGCTACTCTAGCTAATTGCTCCCACTTTCAATATGTATCCAGATTGAGACTTTGAGTCATCTGGATCAGTGTCAAAACTTGCATCGACGTAACCCTTTACGACGAACCTTTTGTCACGTCCATAATCAAGAAACATATCCTTATTCCACTAAGGATAATTTTGACCAATGTCCAGTGATCTACTCCTAGATCACTATTGTACTCCCTTGCCAAACTCAGGGCAGGGTATACAATAGGTCTGGTACACAACATGGCATACTTTATAGAACCTATTGGTGAGGCATAGGGAATGACTTTCATTAACTCTATATCTTCTGCCGTGGTCGGGTTTTGAGTCTTACTCAACTTCACACCTTGTAACACAGTCAAGAACTCCTTCTTTGACTGTTCCATTTTGAACTACTTCAAAATCTTGTCAAGGTATGTACTCATTGAAAAAACTTATCAAGCATCTTGACCTATCTCTATAGATCTTGATGCTCAATATGTAAGTAGCTTCACTGAGGTCTTTCTTTGAAAAACTCCTTTCAAACATTCCTTTATGCTTTGCAGAATAATTCTACATTATCTCCGATCAACAATATGTCATTCACATATACTTATCAGAAATGCTGTAGTGCTCCCACTCACTTTCTTGTAAATACAGGCTTCACCGCAAGTCTGTATAAAACTATATGCTTTGATCAACTTATCAAAGCGTATATTCCAACTCCGAGATGCTTGCACTATCCATAGATGGATCGCTGGAGCTTGCATATTTGTTAGTACCTTTAGGATTGACAAAACCTTCTGGTTGCATCATATACAACTCTTTAATAAATCCATTAAGGAATGCAGTTTTGTTTATCCATTTGCCAGATTTCATAAAATGCGGCAATTGCTAACATGATTCGGACAGACTTAAGCATAGATACGAGTGAGAAACTCTCATCATAGTCAACACCTTGAACTTGTCGAAAACCTTTTTGCGACAATTCTAGCTTTGTAGATAGTAACACTACTATCAGCGTCCGTGTTCCTCTTGAAGATCCATTTAATCTCAATGGCTTGCCGATCAATGGGCAAGTCAATCAAAGTCCATACTTTGTTCTCATACATGGATCTCATCTCAGATTTCATGGCCTCAAGCCATTTCGCAGAATCTGGGCTCATCATCGCTTCCTCATAGTTCGTAGGCTCGTCATGGTCAAGTAACATGACCTCCAGAACAGGATTACCGTACCACTCTGGTGCGGATCTCACTCTGGTTTACCTACGAGGTTCGGTAGTAACTTGATCTGAAGTTACATGATCATCATCATTAGCTTCCTCACTAATTGGTGTAGTAGTCACAGGAACAGATTTCTGTGATGAACTACTTTCCAATAAGGGAGCATGTACAGTTACCTCATCAAGTTCTACTGTTCTCCCACTCACTTCTTTCAAGAGAAACTCCTTCTCTAGAAAGGATCCATTCTCAGCAATGAATATCTTGCCTTCGGATATGTGATAGAAGGTGTACCCAACATCTGCTTTTGGGTATCCTATGAAGACGCACTTCTCCGATTTGGGTTTGAGCTTATCAGGTTGAAACTTTTTCACATAAGCATTTGCAACCTCAAACTTTAAGAAACGATAGCTTAGGTTTGTTGCCAAACCATAGTTCATACGGTGTCATCTCAACGGATTTAGATGGTGTCCTATTTAACGTGAATGTAGATGTCTCTAATGCATAACCTCAAAACTATAGTGGTTTAATCGGTAAGAAACATCATAGATTGCACTATATCCAATAATAGTACGGTTATGACGTTCGGACACACCATTATGCTGCAGGTGGCACGATTTTGTGAAACTATTCCACATTGTTTTAATTGAAGACCAAACTCGTAACTCAAATATTTGTCTCTGCGATCAGATCGTAGAAACTTTATTTTCTTGTCACGATGATTTTCCACTTCACTCTGAAGTTTTTTAAGTTTTCAAATGTTTCAGACTTATGTTTCATCAAGTAGATATACCCATATCTGCTCAAATCATCTGTGAAGGTCAAAAAATAACGATATCCGCCGCGAGCCTCAACATTCATCGGACAGCATACATCAGTATGTATTATTTCCGATAAGTCAGTTGCTTGCTCCATTGTTCCGGAGAACGGAGTCTTAGTCATCTTGCCCATGAGGCACGGTTCGCAATCATCAACTGATTCATAATCAAGTGATTCCAAAAGCCCATCAGCATGGATTTTCTTCATGCGCTTTACACCAATATGACCTAAACGGTAGTGCCACAAATAAGTTGCACTATCATTATTAACTTTGCATCTTTTGGCTTCAATATTATGAGAATGTGTATCACCACAATTGAGATCCAACAAACCATTTTCATTGGGTGTATGACCATAGAAGGTTTTATTCATGTAAATAGAACAACAATTTATTCTCTTACTTAAATGAATAACCGTATTGCAATAAACATGATCAAATCATATTCATGCTCAACGCAAACACCAAATAATACTTATTTAGGTTCAACACCAATCCCGAAAGTATAGGGAGTGTGCGATAATGATCATATCAATCTTGGAACCACTTCCAACACACATCGTCACTTCACCCTTAACTAGTCTCTGTTCATTCTGCAACTCCTGTTTCGAGTTACTACTCTTAGCAACTGAACCAGTATCAAATACCGAGGGGTTGCTACGAATACTAGTAAAATACACATCAATAATATGTATATCAAATATACCTTTGTTCACTTTGCCATCCTTCTTATCCGCCAAATACTTGGGGCAGTTCCGCTTCCAGTGACCAGTCCCTTTGCAGTAGAAGCACTTAGTCTCAAGCTTAGGACCAGACTTGGACTTCTTCACTTGAGCAGCAACTTGCTTGCCGTTCTTCTTGAAGTTCCCTTTCTTTCCCTTTGCCCTTTTCTTGAAACTAGTGGTCTTGTTAATCATCAACACTTGATGTTCTTTCTTGATTTCTACCTTCATTGATTTCATCATCATGAAAAGCTCGGGAATCGTTTTCATCATCCCTTGCATACTATAGTTCATCACGAAGTTCTACTAACTTGGTGGTGGTGACTAGAGAATTCTGTCAATCACTATTTTATCTGGAAGATTAACTCCCACTTGATTCAAGCGATTGTAGTACCCAGACAATCTGAACACATGCTCACTGCTTGAGCTATTCTCCTCCATCTTTTAGCTATAGAACTTGTTGGAGACTTCATATCTCTCAACTCGGGTATTTGTTCGAAATATGAACTTCAACTCCTGGAACATCTCATATGGTCCATGACGTTCAAAACGTCTTTGAAGTTCCGATTCTAAGCCGTTAAGCATGGTGTACTAAACTATCAAGTAGTCATCATATTGAGCTAACCAAACGTTCATAACGTCTGCATCTGCTCCTGCAATAGGTCTGTCACCTAGCGGTGCATCAAGGACATAATTCTTCTGTGCAGCAATGAGGATAGTCCTCAGATCACAGATCCAATCCGCATCATTGCTATTAACATTTTTCAACTCAGTTTTCTCTAGGAACATATCAAAAATAAAACAGGGGAGCTAAACGCGAGCTATTGATCTACAACATAGATATGCTAATACTACCAGGACTAAGTTCATGATAAATTAAAGTTCAATTAATCATATTACTTAAGAACTCCCACTTAGATAGACATCCCTCTAATCATCTAAGTGATCACGTGATCCAAATCAACTAAACCATAACCGACCATCACGTGAACTGGAGTAGTTTTCAATGGTGAACATCACTATGTTGATCATATCTACTATATGATTCACGCTCAACCTTTCGGTCTTAGTGTTCCGAGGCCATATCTGCATATGTTAGGCTCGTCAAGTTTAACCTGAGTATTCTGCGTGTGCAAAACTGGCTTGCACCCGTTGTAGATGGACGTAGAGCTTATCACACCCGATCATCACGTGGTGTCTGGGCACGACGAACTTTGGCAACGGTGCATACTCAGGGAGAACACTTTTTATCTTGAAATTTAGTGAGAGATCATCTTATAATGCTACCGTCAATCAAAGCAAGATAAGATGCATAAAAGATAAACATCACATGCAAACAATATAAGTGATATGATATGGCCATCATCATCTTGTGCTTGTGATCTCCATCTCTGAAGCACCGTCATGATCACCATCATCACCGGCGCGACACCTTGATCTTCATCGTAGCATCGTTGTCGTCTCGCCAATCTTATGCTTCTATGACTATCGCTACCGCTTAGTGATAAAGTAAAGCATTACAGGGCGATTGCATTACATACAATAAAGCGACAACCATATGGCTCCTGCCAGTTGCCGATAACTCGGTTACAAAACATGATCATCTCATACAATAAAATATAGCATCACGTTTGACCATATCACATCACAACATGCCCTGCAAAAACAAGTTAGACGTCCTCTACTTTGTTGTTGCAAGTTTTACGTGGCTTCTACGGGCTTAGCAAGAACCGTTCTTACCTACGCATCAAAACCACAACGATAGTTTGTCAAGTTGGTGCTGTTTTAACCTTCGCAAGGACCGGGCGTAGCCACACTCGGTTCAACTAAAGTTGGAGAAACTGACACCCGCCAGCCACCTGTGTGCAAAGCACGTCGGTAGAACCAGTCTCGCGTAAGCGTACGCGTAATGTCGGTCCGGGCCACTTCATCCAACAATACCGCCGAACCAAAGTATGACATGCCAGTAAGCAGTATGACTTATATCACCCACAACTCACTTGTGTTCTACTCGTGCATATAACATCAACGCATAAAACCTGGCTCGGATGCCACTGTTGGGGAACGTAGTAATTTCAAAAAAATTCTTACGCACACGCAAGATCATGGTGATGCATAGCAACGAGAGGGGAGAGTGTTGTCCACGTACCCTCGTAGACCAAAAGCAGAAGCGTTAGCACAACACGGTTGATATAGTCGTACGTCTTCACGGCCCGACCGATCAAGCACCGAAACTACGACACCTCCGAGTTCTAGCACACGTTCAGCTTGATGACGATCCCCGGACACCGATCCAGCAGAATGTCGGGGAAGAGTTCCGTCAGCACGACGACGTGGTGACGATCTTGATGTTCTACTGTCGCAGGGCCTCGCCTAAGCACCACTACAATATTTTCAAGGACGATGGTGGAGGAGGGCACCGCACACGGCTAAGAGATCAATGATCAACTGTTGTCTATGGGGTGCCCCTGCCCCCGTATATAAAGGAGCAAGGGAGGGAGGCAGCCGGTCTAGGAGGAGGGCGAGCCAAGGGGGGAGTCCTACTCCCACCGGGAGTAGGACTTCTCCTTCCCTTGTTGGAGTATGAGAGAAGGAAAGAGGGGGAGAGGAATAAGGAAAAGTGGGCTGCACCCCTTGTCCAATTCGGACCAGAGGGGGGGCGCACACCTCCTTCCTTTTGGCCTCTCTCCTCTATTCCCGTATGGCCCAATAAGGCCCATATACTCCCCGGTGAATTCCCCAACTCTCCGGTACTCCGAAAAATACCCGAATCACTCGGAACCTTTCCGATGTCCGAATATAGTCGTCCAATATATCGATCTTTACGTCTCGACCATTTCGAGACTCCTCGTCATGTCTCCGATCTCATACGGGACTCTAAACTCCTTCGGTACATCAAAACTCATAAACTCATAATATAACTATCATCGAAACCTTAAGCGTGCGGATCCTATGGGTTCGAGAACCATGTAGACATGACCGAGACACGTCTCCGGTCAATAACCAATAGCGGAATCTGGATGCTCATATTGGCTCCCACATATTCTACGAAGATCTTTATGTGTCAACCCGCATAACAACATACGTTGTTCCCTTTGTCATAGATATGTTACTTGTCCGAGATTCGATCGTCGGTATCTCAATACCTAGTTCAATCTCGTTACCGGCAAGTCTCTTTACTCGTTCCGTAACACATCATTCCGCAACTACTCATTAGTTGCAATGCTTGCATGGCTTATAGTGATGTGCATTACCGAGTGGGCCCAGAGATACCTCTCCGACAATCGGAGTGACAAATCCTAATCTCGAAATACGCTAACCCAACAAGTATCTTCGGAGACACCTGTAGAGCACCTTTATAATCACCCAGTTACTTGTGACATTTGGTAGCACACAAAGTGTTCCTCCGATAAACGGGAGTTGCATAATCTCATAGTCATAGGAACATGTATAAGTCATGAAGAAAGCAATAACAACAAACTAAACGATCAAGTGCTAAGCTAACAGAATGGGTCAAGTCAATCACATCATTCTCCTAATGATGTGATCCCGTTAATCAAATGACAACTCATGTCTATGGCTAGGAAACTTAACCATCTTTGATTCAACGAGCTAGTCAAGTAGAGGCATACTAGTGATATACTGTTTGTCTATGTATTCACACATGTATTATGTTTCTGGTTAATACAATTCTAGCATGAATAATAAACATTTATCATGATATAAGGAAATAAATAATAACTTTATTATTGCCTCTAGGGCATATTTCCTTCAATTTTACTAGTGTTCGTAGCAACCCCTCGGTATTTGATACTGGTTCAGTTGCTAAGAGTAGTAACTTGAAACGGGAGTTGCAGAATGAACAGAGACTAGTTAAGGGTGAAGTGATGATGTGTGTTGGAAGTGGTTCCAAGATTGATATGATCATCATCGCACACTCCCTATACTTTCAGGATTAGTGTTGAACCTAAATAAGTGTTATTTGGTGTTTGCGTTGAGCATGAATATGATTTGATCATGTTTATTGCAATACGGTTATTCATTTAAGTAAGAGAATAAATTGTTGTTCTGTTTACATGAATAAAACCTTATATGGTTACACACCCAATGAAAATGGTTCGTTGGATCTCGATCGTAGTGATACACATATTCATAATATTGAAACCAAAAGATGCAAAGTTAATAATGATAGTGCAACTTATTTGTGGCACTGCCGTTTAGGTCATATTGGTGTAAAGCGCATGAAGAAACTCCATGCTGATGGACTTTTGGAATCACTTGCTTATGAATCACTTGATGCTTGCGAACCATGCCCCATGGGCAAGATGACTAAGACTCCGTTCTCCGGAACAATGGAACGAGCAACGACTTATTGGAAATTATACATACTGATGTATGCGGTCCGATGAGTGTTAAGTCTCACGGCAAGTATCGTTATTTTCTGACCTTCACAAATGATTTGAGCAGATATGGGTATATCTACTTAATGAAACACAAGTCTGAAACATTTGAAAAGTTCAAAGAATTTCAGAGTGAAGTGGAGAATCATCGTAACAAGAAAATAAAAGTTTCTACGATATGATCGCAGAGGTAAAATATTTGAGTTAAGAGTTTGGCCTTCAGTTAAAACAATGTGAAATAGTTTCACTACTCACGCCACCTGGAACACCACAGTGTAATGGTGTGCCCGAACGTCATAACTGTACTTTATTAGATATGGTGCGATCTATGATGTCTCTTACCGATCTACCAGTATCGTTTTGGGGTTATGCATTAGAGACAACTGCATTCACGTTAAATAGGGCACCATCTAAATCTGTAGAGAGACGACACCGTATGAACTATGGTTTGGCAAGAAACCTAAGCTGTCGTTTCTTAAAGTTTGAGGTTGCAATGCTTATGTGAAAAAGTTTCAACCTGATAAGCTCAAACCCAAATCGGAGAAGTGCGTCTTCATAGGATACCCAAAAGAAAATGTTGGGTACACCTTCTATCATAGATCCGAAGGCAAGATATTTGTTGCTGAGAATGGATTCTTTCTAGAGAAGAAGTTTCTCTCGAAAGAAGTGAGTCGAAGGAAAGTAGAACTTGATGAGGTAACTGTACCTGCTCCCTTATTGGAAAGTAGTTCATCACAAAAATATGTTCCTGTGACTACTACACCAATTAGTGAGGAAGCTAATGATGATGATCATGTAACTTCAGATCAAGTTGCTACCGAACCTCGTAGGTAAACCAGAGTGAGATCCGCACCAGAGTGGTACGGTAATCCTGTTCTGGAGGTCATGTTACTTGACCATGACGAGCCTACGAACTGTGAGGAAGCGATGATGAGCCCAGATTCCGCGAAATGGCTTGAGGCCATGAAATCTGAGATGAGATCCATGCATGAGAACAAAGTATGTGAAGGAAATATGCCCTAGAGGCAATAATAAAGTTATTATTTATTTCCTTATATCATGATAAATGTTTATTATTCATGCTAGAATTGTATTAACCAGAAACATAATACATGTGTGAATACATAGACAAACTTAGTGTCACCAGTATGCCTCTACTTAACTAGCTCGTTAATCAAAGATGGTTATGTTTCCTAACCATGAACAAAGTGTTGTTATTTGATTAACGAGGTCACATCATTAGTTGAATGATCTGATTGACATGACCCATTCCATTAGCTTAGCACCCGATCGTTTAGTATGTTGCTATTGCTTTCTTCATGACTTATACATGTTCCTATGACTATGAGATTATGCAACTCCCGTTTGCCGAAGGAACACTTTGTGTGCTACCAAACGTCACAACGTAACTGGGTGATTATAAAGGAGCTCTACAGGTGTCTCCGATGGTAGATGTTGGGTTGGCGTATTTCGAGATTAGGATTTGTCACTCCGATTGTCGGAGAGGTATCTCTGGGCCCTCTCCGTAATACACATCACATAAGCCTTGCAAGCATTGCAACTAATGAGTTAGTTGCGAGATGATGTATTGCAGAACGAGTAAAGAGACTTGCCGATAACGAGATTGAACTAGGTATTGGATACCGACGATCGAATCTCGGGCAAGTAACATACCGATGACAAAGGGAACAACGTATGTTGTTATGCGGTTTGACCGATAAAGATCTTCGTAGAATATGTAGGAGCCAATATGGGCATCCAGGTCCCGCTATTGGTTATTGACCGGAGACGTGTCTCGGTCATGTCTACATTGTTCTCGAACCGTAGGGTCCGCACACTTAACGTTACGATGACAATTATTATGAGTTTATGCATTTTGATGTACCGAAGTTAGTTTGGAGTCCCGGATGTGATCACGGACATGACGAGGAGTATCGAAATGGTCGAGACATAAAGATTGATATATTGGATGACTATATTCGGACACCGGAAGGGTTCCGGAAGAGTATCGGATAAAACCGGAGCACCGGGGGGTTACCGGAACCCCCCGGGGGGTTAATGGGCCTTATGGGCCTAAAGTGGAGATGTGGAAGGGGCTGCCAGGGCAGGCCGCGTGCCCCCTCTCCCCCTGGTCCGAATTGGACTAGGAGGGAGGGGCGGCGCCCCCCTCTTTCCCTTTCTTCTCCACCAATCCTACTTGGACTAGGAAAAGGGGGGGGAGTCCTACTCCCGGTAGGAGTAGGACTCCTCCTGCGCCACCATAGGGCCGGCCGAACCCCTCCCCCTTGGATCCTTTATATACGGGGGCAGGGGGGCACCTCTAGACACACATTTGATCCTCGTGATCGTTCCTTAGCCGTGTGCGGTGCCCCCTGCCACCATATTCCACCTTGGTCATATCGTTGTAGTGCTTAGGCGAAGCCCTGCGCCGGTAGAATATCATCATCATCACCACACCGTTGTGCTGACGGAACTCATCCCCGAAGCTTTGCTGGATCGGAGCCCGGGGAACGTCATCGAGCTGTACGTGTGCTAAGAACTCGGAGGTGCCGGAGTAACAGTGCTTGGATCGATCGGATCGGGAAGAAGACGTACGACTACTTCCTCTACGTTGTGTCAACGCTTCCGGTGCGATATACAAGGGTACGTAGATCATACTCTCCCCTCTCATTGCTGTGCATCACCATGATCTTGCGTGTGCGTAGGAAAATTTTGAAATTACTACGTTCCCCAACAGTGGCATCCGATCCTAGGTTTTATGGTTTGATGTTATTTGCACAAGTAGAACACAAGTGAGTTGTGGGCGATATAAGTCATACTGCCTACCAGCATGTCATACTTTGGTTCGGCGGTATTGTTGGACGAGACGACCCGGACCAACATTACGCGTACGCTTACGCGAGACCGGTTCCCCCGACGTGCTTTGCACATAGGTGGCTTGCGGGCGACAGTCTCTCCAACTTTAGTTGAACCAAGTGTGGCTACGCTCGGTCCTTGCGAAGATTAAAACGGAGTCAAATTGACAAACTATCGTTGTGGTTTTGATGCGTAGGTGAGATTGGTTCTTGCTTAAGCCCGTAGCAGCCACGTAAAACTTGCAACAACAAAGTAGAGGACGTCTAACTTGTTTTTGCAGGGCATGTTGTGATGTGATTTGTCAAGACATGATGCTAAATTTTATTGTATGAGATGATCATGTTTTGTAACCAAGTTATCGGCAACTGGCAGGGGCCATATGGTTGTTGCTTTATTGTATGCAATGCAATCGCGATGTAATGCTTTACTTTATTACTAAGCGGTAGTGATAGTCGTGGAAGCATAAGATTGGCGAGACGACAACAATGCTACGATGGAGATCAAGGTGTCGCACCGGTGACGATGGTGATCATGACGGTGCTTCGGAGATGGAGATCACAGGCACAAGATGATGATGGCCATATCATATCACTTATATTGATTGCATGTGATGTTTATCCTTTATGCATCTTATCTGGCTTTGATTGACGGTAGCATTATAAGATGATCTCTCACTAAATTATCAAGAAAGTGTTCTCCCCGAGTATGCACCGTTGCCAAAGTTCGTCGTGCCCAGACACCACGTGATGATCGGGTGTGATAAGCTCTACGTCCATCTACAACGGGTGCAAGCCAGTTTTGCACACGCAGAATACTCGGGTTATGCTTGACGAGCCTAGCATATGCAGATATGGCCTCGGAACACGGAGACCGAAAGGTCGAGCATGAATCATATAGTAGATATGATCAACATAACGATATTCACCATTGAAAACTACTCCATCTCACGTGATGATCGATTATGGTTTAGTTGATTTGGATCACGTGATCACTTAGAAGATTAGAGGGATATCTATCTAAGTGGGAGTTCGTAAGTAATATGATTAATTGAACTTAAATTTATCATGAACTTAGTCCCTGATAGTATCTTGCTTGTTTATGTTGATTGTAGATAGATGGCTCGTGCTGTTGTTCCGTTGAATTTTAATGCGTTCCTTGAGAAAGCAAAGTTGAAAGATGATGGTAGCAATTACACGGACTGGGTCCGTAACTTGAGGATTATCCTCATTGCTGCATAGAAGAATTACGTCCTGGAAGCACCGTTGGGTGCCAGGCCTACTGCTGGAGCAACACCAGATGTTATGAACGTCTGGCAGAGCAAAGCTGATGACTACTCGATAGTTCAGTGTGCCATGCTTTACGGCTTAGAATCGGGACTTCAACGATGTTTTGAACGTCATGGAGCATATGAGATGTTCCAGGATTGAAGTTAATATTTCAAGCAAATGCCCGGATTGAGAGATATGAAGTCTCCAATAAGTTCTATAGCTGCAAGATGGAGGAGAACAGTTCTGTCAGTGAGCATATACTCAAAATGTCTGGGTATAATAATCACTTGATTCAATTGGGAGTTAATCTTCCAGATGATTGCGTCATTGACAGAATTCTCCAATCACTGCCACCAAGCTACAAGAGCTTCGTGATGAACTATAATATGCAAGGGATGAACAAGACTATTCCCGAGCTCTTCGCAATGCTGAAAGCTGCGGAGGTAGAAATCAAGAAGGAGCATCAAGTGTTGATGGTCAACAAGACCACTAGTTTCAAGAAAGGGCAAAGGGAAGAAGAAGGGGAACTTCAAAAAGAACAGCAAGCAAGTTGCTGCTCAAGAGAAGAAACCCAAGTCTGGACCTAAGCCTGAAACTGAGTGCTTCTACTTCAAGCAGACTGGTCACTGGAAGCGGAACTGCCCCAAGTATTTGGCGGATAAGAAGGATGGCAAGGTGAACAAAGGTATATGTGATATACATGTTATTGATGTGTACCTTACTAGAGCTCGCAGTAGCACCTGGGTATTTGATACTGGTTCTGTTGCTAATATTTGCAACTCGAAACAGGGACTACGGATTAAGCGAACACTGGCAAAGGACGAGGTGACGATGCGCGTGGGAAATGGTTCCAAAGTCGATGTGATCGCGGTCGGCACGCTACCTCTACATCTACCTTCAGAATTAGTATTAGACCTAAATAATTGTTATTTGGTGCCAGCGTTGAGCATGAACATTATATCTGGATCTTGTTTAATGCGAGACGGTTATTCATTTAAATCAGAGAATAATGGTTGTTCTATTTATATGAGTAATATCTTTTATGGTCATGCACCTTTGAAGAGTGGTCTATTTTTGATGAATCTCGATAGTAGTGATACACATATTCACAATGTTGAAACCAAAAGATGCAGAGTTGATAATGATAGTGCAACTTATTTGTGGCACTGCCGTTTAGGTCATATCGGTGTAAAGCGCATGAAGAAACTCCATACTGATGGGCTTTTGGAACCACTTGATTATGAATCACTTGGTACTTGCGAACCGTGCCTCATGGGCAAGATGACTAAAACACCGTTCTCCGGTACGATGGAGAGAGCAACAGATTTGTTGGAAATCATACATACAAATGTATGTGGTCCGATGAATATTGAGGCTCGTGGCGGATATCGTTATTTTCTCACCTTCACAGATGATTTAAGCAGATATGGGTATATCTACTTAATGAAACATAAGTCTGAAACATTTGAAAAGTTCAAAGAATTTCAGAGTGAAGTTGAAAATCATCGTAACAAGAAAATAAAGTTTCTACGATCTGATCGTGGAGGAGAATATTTGAGTTACGAGTTTTGTGTACATTTGAAAAATTGTGGAATAGTTTCGCAACTCACGCCACCCGGAACACCACAGCGTAATGGTGTGTCCGAACGTCGTAATCGTACTTTATTAGATATGGTGCGATCTATGATGTCTCTTACAGATTTACCGCTATCGTTTTGGGGTTATGCTCTAGAGACGGCCGCATTCACGTTAAATAGGGCACCATCAAAATCCATTGAGACGACGCCTTATGAACTGTGGTTTGGCAAGAAACCAAAGTTGTCATTTCTTAAAGTTTGGGGCTGCGATGCTTATGTGAAAAAGCTTCAACCTGATAAGCTCGAACCCAAATCGGAGAAATGTGTCTTCATAGGATACCCAAAGGAGACTGTTGGGTACACCTTCTATCACAGATCCGAAGGCAAGACATTCGTTGCTAAGAATGGATCCTTTCTAGAGAAGGAGTTTCTCTCGAAAGAAGTGAGTGGGAGGAAAGTAGAACTTGACGAGGTAACTGTACCTACTCCCTTATTGGAAAGTAGTACATCACAGAAAACTATTTCAGTGACACCTACACCAATTAGCGAGGAAGCTAATGATGATGATCATGAAACTTTAGATCAAGATACTACAGAACCTCGTAGATCAACCAGAGTGAGATCCACGCCAGAGTGGTACGATAATCCTGTTCTGGAAGTCATGCTACTAGATCATGATGAACCTACGAACTATGAAGAAGCAATGGTGAGCCCAGATTCCGCAAAATGGCTTGAAGCCATGAAATCTGAGATGGGATCCATGTATGAGAACAAAGTATAGACTTTGGTTGACTTGCCCGCTGATCGGCAAGCAATTGAGAATAAATGGATCTTCAAGAAGAAGACTGACGCTGATGGTAATATTGCTGTCTACAAAGCTCGACTTGTCACAAAAGGTTTTCGACAAGTTCAAGGGGTTGACTACGATGATACCTTCTCACCCGTTGTGATGCTTAAGTCTGTCCGAATCATGATAGCAATTTCCGCATTTTATGATTATGAAATTTGGCAGATGGATGTCAAAACTGCATTCCTGAATGGATTTCTGGAAGAAGAGTTGTATATGATGCAACCGGAAGGTTTTGTCGATCCAAAGGAAGCTAACAAAGTGTGCAAGCTCCAGCGATCCATTTATGGACTGGTGCAAGCCTCTCGGAGTTGGAATAAACGCTTTGATAGTGTGATCAAAGCATTTGGTTTTATACAGACTTTTGGAGAAGCCTGTATTTACAAGAAAGTGAGTGGGAGCTCTGTAGCATTTCTGATATTATATGTGGATGACATATTACTAATTGGAAATGATATAGAATTTCTGGATAGCATAAAGGGATACTTGAATAAGAGTTTTTCAATGAAAGACCTCGGTGAAGCTGCTTACATATTAGGCATTAAGATCTATAGAGATAGATCAAGACGCCTAATTGGACTTTCACAAAGCACATACCTTGACAAAGTTTTGAAAAAGTTCAAAATGGATCAAGCAAAGAAAGGGTTCTTGCCTATGTTACAAGGTATGAAATTGAGTAAGACTCAAAGCCCGACCACTGCAGAAGATAGAGAGAAAATGAAAGATGTTCCCTATGCATCAGCCATAGGCTCTATCATGTATGCAATGATGTGTACCAGACCTGATGTGTGCCTTGCTATAAGTTTAGCAGGGAGGTACCAAAGTAATCCAGGAGTGGATCACTGGACAACGGTCAAGAACATCCTGAAATACCTGAAAAGGACTAAGGATATGTTTCTCGTATATGGAGGTGACAAAGAGCTCATCGTAAACGGTTACGTTGATGCAAGCTTTGACACTAATCCGGACGATTCTAAATCGCAAACCGGATACGTGTTTACATTAAACGGTGGAGCTATCAGTTGGTGCAGTTCTAAACAAAGCATCGTAGCGGGATCTACATGTGAAGCGGAGTACATAGCTGCTTCGGAAGCAGCAAATGAAGGAGTTCATCTCCGATCTAGGTGTCATACCTAGTGCATCGGGTCCAATGAAAATCTTTTGTGACAATACTGGTGCAATTGCCTTAACAAAGGAATCCAGATTTCACAAGAGAACCAAGCACATCAAAAGACGCTTCAATTCCATCCGGGATCTAGTCCAGGTGGGAGACATAGAGATTTGCAAGATACATACGGATCTGAATGTTGCAGACCCGTTGACTAAGCCTCTTCCACGAGCAAAACATGATCAGCACCAAGACTCCATGGGTGTTAGAATCATTACTGTGTAATCTAGATTATTGACTCTAGTGCAAGTGGGAGACTGAAGGAAATATGCCCTAGAGGCAATAATAAAGTTATTATTTATTTCCTTATATCATGATAAATGTTTATTATTCATGCTAGAATTGTATTAACCGGAAACATAATACATGTGTGAATACATAGACAAACTTAGTGTCACTAGTATGCCTCTACTTAACTAGCTCGTTAATCAAAGATGGTTATGTTTCCTAACCATGAACAAAGTGTTGTTATCTGATTAATGAGGTCACTGTTGGAAATATGCCCTAGAGGCAATAATAAAAGTATTATTATTATATTTCCTTGTTCATGATAATTGTCTTTTATTCATGCTATAACTGTATTATCCGGAAATCGTAATACACGTGTGAATACATAGACCACAATATGTCCCTAGTGAGCCTCTAGTTGACTAGCTCGTTGTGATCAACAGATAGTCATGGTTTCCTGGCTATGGACATTGGATGTCGTTGATAACGGGATCACATCATTAGGAGAATGATGTGATGGACAAGACCCAATCCTAAGACTAGCACAAAAGATCGTGTAGTTCATTTGCTAGAGCTTTGCCAATGTCAAGTATCTCTTCCTTCGACCATGAGAGCGTGTAACTCCTGGATACCGTAGGAGTGCTTTGGGTGTATCAAACGTCACAACGTAACTGGGTGACTATAAAGGTGCACTACAGGTATCTCCGAAAGTATCTATTGTTTTATGCGGATCGAGACTGGGATTTGTCACTCCGTGTAAACGGAGAGGTATCTCTGGGCCCACTCGGTAGGACATCATCATATGCGCAATGTGACCAAGGAGTTGATCACGGGATGATGTGTTACGGAACGAGTAAAGTGACTTGCCGGTAACGAGATTGAACAAGGTATTGGATACCGACGATCGAATCTCGGGCAAGTAACATACCGATAGACAAAGGGAATTGAATACGGGATTGATTAAGTCCTTGACATCGTGGTTCATCCGATGAGATCATCGTGGAACATGTGGGAGCCATCATGGGTATCCAGATCCCGCTGTTGGTTATTGACCGGAGAACGTCTCGGTCATGTCTACATGTCTCCCGAACCCGTAGGGTCTACACACTTAAGGTTCGATGACGCTAGGGTTATAAAGGAAGTTTGTATGTGGTTACCGAATGTTGTTCGGAGTCCCGGATGAGATCCCGGACGTCACGAGGAGTTCCGGAATGGTCCGGAGGTAAAGATTTATATATGGGAAGTCCTATTTTGGCCACCGGAAAATGTTCGGGATTTTTCGGTATTGTACCGGGAAGGTTCTAGAAGGTTCCGGAGTGGGGCCCACCTGCATGGGGGGACCCACATGGACGTGGGTAGTGGGGGCAAGGCCCCACACCCCTGGTCAAGGCGCACCAAGATCCCCCCTTAGAAGGAATAAGATCATATCCCGAAGGGATAAGATCAAGATCCCTAAAAAGGGGGGATAACAATCGGTGGGGAAGGAAATAATGAGATTTCTTTCCTCCCACCTTGGCCAACGCCCCAATGGACTTGGAGGGCAAGAAACCAGCCCCTCCACCCCTATATATAGTGGGGAGGCGCATGGGAGCTATAGACGAAGTTCTGGTGCAGCCCTCCCCCTCTCACAAGTACTCCTCCTCTCCCGCGGTGCTTGGCGAAGCCCTGCAGGATTGCCACGCTCCTCCACCACCACCACGCCGTTGTGCTGCTGCTGGATGGAGTCTTCCTCAACCTCTCCCTCTCTCCTTGCTGGATCAAGGCTTGGGAGACGTCACCGGGCTGTATGTGTGTTGAACGCGGAGGTGCCGTGCGTTCGGCACTTGATCATCGGTGATTTGAATCACGACGAGTACGACTCCATCAACCCCGTTCACTTGAACGCTTCCGCTTAGCGATCTACAAGGGTATGTAGATGCACTCTCTTTCTACTCGTTGCTGGTCTCTCCATAGATAGATCTTGGTGACACGTAGGAAAATTTTGAATTTCTGCTACGTTCCCCAACAGTGGCATCATGAGCTAGGTCTATTGCGTAGATTCTTTGCACGAGTAGAACACAAAGTAGTTGTGGGCGTTGATGTTGTTCAATATGCTTACCGTTACTAGTCCAATCTTGTTTCGACGGTATTGTGGGATGAAGCGGCCCGGACCGACCTTACACGTACTCTTACGTGAGACAGGTTCCACCGATTGACATGCACTTGGTGCATAAGGTGGCTAGCGGGTGCCAGTCTCTCCCACTTTAGTCGGAACGGATTCGATGAAAAGGGTCCTTATGAAGGGTAAATAGCAATTGGCATATCACGTTGTGGTTTTGCGTAGGTAAGAAACGTTCTTGCTAGAAACCCATAGCAGCCACGTAAAACATGCAACAACAATTAGAGGACGTCTAACTTGTTTTTGCAGGGTATGCTATGTGATGTGATATGGCCAAGAAGAATGTGATGAATGATATGTGATGTATGAGATTGATCATGTTCTTGTAATAGGATTCACGACTTGCATGTCGATGAGTATGACAACCGGCAGGAGCCATAGGAGTTGTCTTTATTTATTGTATGACCTGCGTGTCATTGAAGAACGCCATGTAAACTACTTTACTTTATTGCTAAACGCGTTAGTCATAGAAGTAGAAGTAGTCGTTGGCGTGACAACTTCATGAAGACACGATGATGGAGATCATGATGATGGAGATCATGGTGTCGTGCCGGTGACGATGATGATCATGGAGCCCCGAAGATGAAGATCAAAAGGAGCAAAATGATATTGGCCATATCATGTCACTATTTGATTGCATGTGATGTTTATCATGTTTATGCATCTTGTTTGCTTAGGACGACGGTAGTAAATAAGATGATCCCTTACAAAATTTCAAGAAGTGTTCTCCCCTAACTGTGCACCGTTGCTACAGTTCGTCGCTTCTAAGCACCACGTGATGATCGGGTGTGATGGATTCTTACGTTCACATACAACGGGTGTAAGACAGTTTTACACAGCGAAAACACTTAGGGTTAACTTGACGAGCCTAGCATGTGCAGACATGGCCTCGGAACACGGAGACCGAAAGGTCGAGCATGAGTCGTATGGTAGATACGATCAACATGAAGATGTTCACCGATGATGACTAGTCCGTCTCACGTGATGATCGGACACGGCCTAGTTGACTCGGATCATGTGATCACTTAGATGACCAGAGGGATGTCTATCTAAGTGGGAGTTCATAAGATGAACTTAATTATCCTGAACATAGTCAAAAGACCTTTTGCAAATTATGTCGTAAGCTCGCGCTTTAGTTCCACTGTTTAGATATGTTCCTAGAGAAAATATAGTTGAAAGTTGATAGTAGCGATTATGCGATCAGTAGAAAGCTTATGTCCTTAATGCACCGCTCAGTGTGCTGAACCCCAACGTCGTTTGTCGATGTTGCGAACATCGGACATACACGTTTTGATAACTACGTGATAGTTCAATTAAATGGTTTAAGTAGAGGCACCAAAGACGTTTTCGAAACGTCGCGGAACATATGAGATGTTTCGAGGGCTGAAATTGGGATTTCAGGCTCGTGCCCACGTCAAGAGGTATAAGACCTCCGACGATTTTCTTAGCCTGCAAACTAAGGGAGAAAAGCTCAATCGTTGAGCTTGTGCTCAGATTGTCTGAGCACAACAATCACTTGAATCGAGTGGGAGTTGATCCTCCAGATGAGATAGTGATGTTTCCCCAAAGTCATTGCCACCAAGCTGCTAGAGCTTCGTGATTAACTATAACATATCAGGGATAGATATGATGATCCTTGAAATATTCATGATGTTTGACACCGCGAAAGTAGAAATCAAGAAGGAGCATCAATTGTTGATGGTTGGTGAAACCACTAGTTTCAAGAAGGGCAAGGGAACAAAGGGATACTTCATGAAACGGCAATTCAGCTGCTGCTCTAGTGAAGAAACCCAAGGTTGAACCCAAACCCGAGACTAAGTGCTTCTGTAATAAGGGGAACAACCACTGGAGCAGCATTACCCTAGATACTTGGTAGATGAGAAGGCTGGCAAGGTCGATAGAAGTATATTGGATATACATTATGTTAATGTGTACTTTACTAGTACTCCTAGTAGCACCAGGGTATTGGATACCGGTTCGGTTGCTAAGTGTTAGTAACTCGAAATAAAAGCTACGGAATAAACGGAGACTAGCTAAAGGTGAGCTGACGATATATGTTGGAAGTGTTTCCAAGGTTGATATGATCAAGCATCGCACGCTCCCTCTACCACCGAGATTGGTGTTTGCGTTGAGCATAGACATGATTGGATTATGTCTATCGCAATACGGTTATTCATTTAAGGAGAATAATGGTTACTCTATTTTTGAATAATACCTTCAATGGTCTTGCACCTAAAGGAATGGTTTATTGAATCTCGGTCGTAGTGATACACATTTTCATGCCAAAAGATATAAGATAGTAATGATAGTACCACTTACTTGTGGCACTGCCATGTAAGTCATAATGGTATAAAACGCATGAAGAAGCTCCATGTTGATGGATCTTTGGACTCACTCGTTTTTGAAAAGTTTGAGACATGCGAACCATGTCTATTGGTGTATATGCATGAAGAAACTCCATGCAAATGGATCGTTCGGACTCACTTGATTTTGAATCACTTGAGATATGCAAATCATACCACATGGGCAAGATGACTGAAAAGCCTCATTTTCAGTAAGATGGAACAAGATAGCAACTTGTTGGAAGTAACACATTTTGATGTGTGCAGTCGAATGAGTGCTGAGGCATGCAGTGAATATCATTATGTTCTTACTTCACAGATGATTCGAGTAAATGTTGAGTATATTTACTTGATGAAACACAAGTCTGAATTATTGAATGGTTCAAGTAATTTCAGAGTGAAGTAGCAGATCATTGTGACAAGAGGATAAAATGTCTATGATATGATCATAGAGATGAATATCTGAGTTACGAGTTTTGGCACACAATTAAGACATTGTGGAAATTGTTTCGCAATTAATACCGCCTGGAACACCATAATGTGATGGTGTGTCCGAACATCATAGTTGCACCCTATTGGATATGGTGCGTACCATGATGTCTCTTATCGAATTACCACTATCGTTCATGGGTTAGGCATTAGAGACAACCACATTCACTTTAAATAGGGCACCACGTAATTCCGATGAGATGACACCGTATGAATTATGGTTTAGAGAAACCTAAGTTGTCGTTTCTTAAAAGTTTGGGGCTGCGACGCTTATATGAAAAAGTTTCAGGTTGATAAGCTCGAACCCAAAGCGGATAAAATGCATCTTCATAGGAAACCCAAAACAGTTGGGTATACCTCCTAATTCAGATCCGAAAGCAATATGGATTGTTTCTAGAATCGGGTCCTTTCTCGAGGAAAAGTTTCTCTCGAAAGAATTGAGTGGGAGGATGGTGGAGACTTGATGAGGTTATTGAACCGTCTCTTCAACTAGTGTGTGACAGGGCACAGGGAGTTGTTCCTGTGGCACCTACACCAATTGAAGTGGAAGCTTATGATATTGATCATGAAACTTCGGATCAAGTCACTCCCAAACCTCGTAGGATGACAAGGATGCGTACTACTTCAGAGTGGTACGTAATCCTGTCTTGAAGGTCATGTTGCTAGACAACAATGAACCTACGAGCTATGGAGAAGCGATGGTGGGCCCGGATTCCGATAAATGGCTTGAGGCCATAAAATCCGAGAGAGGATCCATGTATGAAAACAAAGTGTAGACTTTGGCAGAACGGCTCGATGGTCGTAAGGCTAATGAGTACAGATGGATTTCAAAAGGAAGACGGACAATGATGGTAAATGTCACCATTAAGAAAGCTCGACTTGTCGTTAAGATGTTTTCCGACAAGTTCAAGGAGTTGACTACGATGAGATTTTCTCACTCGTAGCGATGCTAAGAGTCTGTTGGAATTATATTAGCGATTACTGCATTATTTATGAAATCTTGCAGATAGGATGTCAAAACATTGTTTCCTCGACGATTTTAATGAGGAAAGGTTGTATGTGATACAACCGGAAGGTTTTGTCAATCCCGAAAGATGCTAATAAGTATGCAAAGCTCCAGCAATCCTTCTAAGGACTGGAGTGAGCATCTCGGAGTTGGAATGTATGCTTTGATGATGATCAAAAAATTTTGGGTTTGTACAAAGTTTATGAGAAACTTGTATTTCCAAAGAAGTGAGTGGGAGCACTATAGAATTTCTGATGAGTATATGTTGTTGACATATTGTTGATCAGAAATGACGTAGAATTTCTGGAAAGCATATAGGGTTATTTTGAAAGTGTTTTTCAATGGAAAGCCTGGATTAAGCTACTTGAACATTGAGCATCAAGATCTATAAGGATAGATCAAAATGCTTAATAATACTTTCAAATGAGCACATACCTTGACATGATCTTGAAGGTGTTCAAGATGGACCAGTCAAAGAAGGAGTTCTTGCCTGAGTTGTAAGGTACGAAGTTAAGACTTAAAGCTCGACCACGGCAGAATAGAGAGAAAGGACGAAGGTCGTCCCCTATGCTTAAGACGTAGGCTCTTCAGTATGCTATGCTGTGTACCGCACCTGAAGTGTGCCTTGCCATGAGTCAGTCAAGGGGTACAAGAGTGATCCAAGAATGGCTCACAGGACAGCGGTCAAAGTTATCCTTAGTAACTAGTGGACTAAGGAATTTTCTCGATTATGGAGGTGGTAAAAGAGTTCGTCGTAAAGGTTACGACGATGCAAGCTTGACACCTATCCGGATAGCTCTGAGTAGAGAGACCGGATACATATAATGGAGCAATAATTTAGAATAGCTCCAAGTAGAACAGTTGTTTGGAATAGCTCCAAATAGAGCGTGGTAGCTGCATCTAGGAGATGACATAGAGATTTGTAAAGCACACACGGATCTGAAAGGTTCAGACCCGTTGACTAAAACCTCTCTCACAAGCAACATGATCAAACATAAAACTCATTGAGTGTTAATCACATAGTGATGTGAACTAGACTACTGACTCTAGTAAACTCTTGGGTATTAGTCACATGGCGATGTGACCTGTGAGTGTTAATCACATGGCGATGTGAACTAGATTATTGACTCTAGTGCAAGTGGGAGACTGTTGGAAATATGCCCTAGAGGCAATAATAAAAGTATTATTATTATATTTCCTTGTTCATGATAATTGTCTTTTATTCATGCTATAACTGTATTATCCGGAAATCGTAATACACGTGTGAATACATAGACCACAATATGTCCCTAGTGAGCCTCTAGTTGACTAGCTCGTTGTGATCAACAGATAGTCATGGTTTCCTGGCTATGGACATTGGATGTCGTTGATAACGGGATCACATCATTAGGAGAATGATGTGATGGACAAGACCCAATCCTAAGACTAGCACAAAAGATCGTGTAGTTCATTTGCTAGAGCTTTGCCAATGTCAAGTATCTCTTCCTTCGACCATGAGAGCGTGTAACTCCTGGATACCGTAGGAGTGCTTTGGGTGTATCAAACGTCACAACGTAACTGGGTGACTATAAAGGTGCACTACAGGTATCTCCGAAAGTATCTATTGTTTTATGCGGATCGAGACTGGGATTTGTCACTCCGTGTAAACGGAGAGGTATCTCTGGGCCCACTCGGTAGGACATCATCATATGCGCAATGTGACCAAGGAGTTGATCACGGGATGATGTGTTACGGAACGAGTAAAGTGACTTGCCGGTAACGAGATTGAACAAGGTATTGGATACCGACGATCGAATCTCGGGCAAGTAACATACCGATAGACAAAGGGAATTGAATACGGGATTGATTAAGTCCTTGACATCGTGGTTCATCCGATGAGATCATCGTGGAACATGTGGGAGCCATCATGGGTATCCAGATCCCGCTGTTGGTTATTGACCGGAGAACGTCTCGGTCATGTCTACATGTCTCCCGAACCCGTAGGGTCTACACACTTAAGGTTCGATGACGCTAGGGTTATAAAGGAAGTTTGTATGTGGTTACCGAATGTTGTTCGGAGTCCCGGATGAGATCCCGGACGTCACGAGGAGTTCCGGAATGGTCCGGAGGTAAAGATTTATATATGGGAAGTCCTATTTTGGCCACCGGAAAATGTTCGGGATTTTTCGGTATTGTACCGGGAAGGTTCTAGAAGGTTCCGGAGTGGGGCCCACCTGCATGGGGGGACCCACATGGACGTGGGTAGTGGGGGCAAGGCCCCACACCCCTGGTCAAGGCGCACCAAGATCCCCCCTTAGAAGGAATAAGATCATATCCCGAAGGGATAAGATCAAGATCCCTAAAAAGGGGGGATAACAATCGGTGGGGAAGGAAATAATGAGATTTCTTTCCTCCCACCTTGGCCAACGCCCCAATGGACTTGGAGGGCAAGAAACCAGCCCCTCCACCCCTATATATAGTGGGGAGGCGCATGGGAGCTATAGACGAAGTTCTGGTGCAGCCCTCCCCCTCTCACAAGTACTCCTCCTCTCCCGCGGTGCTTGGCGAAGCCCTGCAGGATTGCCACGCTCCTCCACCACCACCACGCCATTGTGCTGCTGCTGGATGGAGTCTTCCTCAACCTCTCCCTCTCTCCTTGCTGGATCAAGGCTTGGGAGACGTCACCGGGCTGTATGTGTGTTGAACGCGGAGGTGCCGTGCGTTCGGCACTTGATCATCGGTGATTTGAATCACGACGAGTACGACTCCATCAACCCCGTTCACTTGAACGCTTCCGCTTAGCGATCTACAAGGGTATGTAGATGCACTCTCTTTCTACTCGTTGCTGGTCTCTCCATAGATAGATCTTGGTGACTCGTAGGAAAATTTTGAATTTCTGCTACGTTCCCCAACAGTCACATCATTAGTTGAATGATCTGATTGACATGACCCATTCCATTAGCTTAGCACCCGATCGTTTAGTATGTTGCTATTGCTTTCTTCATGACTTATACATGTTCCTATGACTATGAGATTATGCAACTCCCGTTTGCTGAAGGAACACTTTGTGTGCTACCAAACGTCACAACGTAACTGGGTGATTATAAAGGAGCTCTACAGGTGTCTCCGATGGTAGATGTTGGGTTGGCGTATTTCGAGATTAGGATTTGTCACTCCGATTGTCGGAGAGGTATCTCTGGGCCCTCTCGGTAATACACATCACATAAGCCTTGCAAGCATTGCAACTAATGAGTTAGTTGCGAGATGATGTATTACAGAACGAGTAAAGAGACTTGCCGATAACGAGATTGAACTAGGTATTGGATACCGACGATCGAATCTCGGGCAAGTAACATACCGATGACAAAGGGAACAACGTATGTTGTTATGCGGTCTGACCGATAAAGATCTTCGTAGAATATGTAGGAGCCAATATGGGCATCCAGGTCCCGCTATTGGTTATTGACCGGAGACGTGTCTCGGTCATGTCTACATTGTTCTCGAACCGTAGGGTCCGCACGCTTAACGTTACGATGACAGTTATTATGAGTTTATGCATTTTGATGTACCGAAGTTAGTTCGGAGTCCCGGATGTGATCACGGACATGACGAGGAGTCTCGAAATGGTCGAGACATAAAGATTGATATATTGGATGACTATATTCGGACATCGGAAGGGTTCCGGAAGAGTATCGGATAAAATCGGAGCACCGAGGGGTTACCGGAACCCCCCGGGGGGTTAATGGGCCTTATGGGCCTAAAGTGGAGAAGTGGAAGGGGCTGCCAGGGCAGGCCGCGCGCCACCTCTCCCCCTGGTCCGAATTGGACTAGGAGGGAGGGGCGGCGCCCCCCTCTTTCCCTTTCTTCTCCACCAATCCTACTTGGACTAGGAAAAGGGGGGGGGGGAGTCCTACTCCCGGTAGGAGTAGGA
Organism: Triticum aestivum; assembly: GCF_018294505.1. Lineage (NCBI taxonomy): Eukaryota > Viridiplantae > Streptophyta > Magnoliopsida > Poales > Poaceae > Triticum > Triticum aestivum. Next base: position 569,733,275 of record NC_057794.1, read on the forward strand.
CTCCTCCTGCGCCACCATAGGGCCGGCCGAACCCCTCCCCCTTGGATCCTTTATATACGGGGGCAGGAGGGCACCTCTAGACACACAATTGATCCTCGTGATCGTTCCTTAGCCGTGTGCGGTGCCCCCTGCCACCATATTCCACCTCGGTCATATCGTTGTAGTGCTTAGGCGAAGCCCTGCGTCGGTAGAACATCATCATCGTCACCACGCCGTTGTGCTGACGGAACTCATCCCCGAAGCTTTGCTGGATCGGAGCCCGGGGAACGTCATCGAGTTGTACGTGTGCTAAGAACTCGGAGGTGCCGGAGTAACGGTGCTTGGATCGATCGGATCGGGAAGAAGACGTACGACTACTTCCTCTATGTTGTGTCAACGCTTCCGTTGCGATCTACAAGGGTACGTAGATCATACTCTCCCCTCTCGTTGCTGTGCATCACCATGATCTTGCGTGTGCGTAGGAAAATTTTGAAATTACTACGTTCCCCAATAGTATGGACTTTGATTGACTTGCCCATTGATCGGCGAGCCATTGAGATTAAATGGATCTTCAAGAGGAAGACAGACGTTGATAGTAGTGTTACTATCTACAAAGCTAGAATTGTCGCAAAAAGGGTTTCCGACAAGTTCAAGGTGTTGACTACGATGAGAGTTTCTCACTCGTATCTATGCTTAAGTCTGTCCGAATCATGTTAGCAATTGCCGCATTTTATGAAATCTGGCAAATGGATAAACAAAACTGCATTCTTTAATGGATTTATTAAAGAAGAGTTGTATATGATGCAACCAGAAGGTTTTGTCAATCCTAAAGGTACTAACAAAATATGCAAGCTCCAGCGATTCATCTATGGACTGGTGCAAGCATCTCGGAGTTGGAATATACGCCTTGATAAGTTGATCAAAGCATATAGTTTTATACAGACTTGCGGTGAAGCCTGTATTTACAAGAAAGTGAGTGGGAGCACTACAACATTTCTGATAAGTATATGTGAATGACATATTGTTGATCGGAGATAATGTAGAATTATTCTGCAAAGCATAAAGGAATGTTTGAAAGGAGTTTTTCAAAGAAAGACCTCGGTGAAGCTGCTTACATATTAAGCATCAAGATCTATAGAGATAGATCAAGACGCTTGATAAGTTTTTCAATGAGTACATACCTTGACAAGATTTTGAAGTAGTTCAAAATGGAACAGTCAAAGAAGGAGTTCTTGCCTGTGTTACAAGGTGTGAAGTTGAGTAAGACTCAAAACCCGACCACGACAGAAGATAGAGAGAGAATAAAAGTCATTCCCTATGCCTCAACCATAGGTTCTATAAAGTATGCCATGCTGTGTACCAGACCTATTGTATACTCTGCCCTGAGTTTGGCAAGGGAGTACACTAATGATCTAGGAGTAGATCATTGGACATTGTTCAAAATTATCCTTAGTGGAATAAGGATATGTTTCTCGATTATGGATGTCACAAAAGGTTCGTCGTAAAGGGTTACGTCGATGCAAGTTTTGACACTGATTCAGATGACTCAATGTCTCAATCTGGATACATATTGAAAGTGGGAGCAATTAGCTAGAGTAGCTCCGTGCAGAGCATTGTTGACATAGAAATTTGCAAAATACATATGGATCTGAATGTGGCAGACCCGTTGACTAAACTTCCCTCACAAGCAAAACATGATCACACCTTAGTACTCTTTGGGTATTAATCACATAGCGATGTGAACTAGATTATTGACTCTAGTAAACCATTTGGGTGTAGGTCACATGACGATGTGAACTATGGGTGTTAATCACATGGTGATGTGAACTATTGATGTTAAATCACATGACGATGTGAACTAGATTATTGACTCTAGTGCAAGTGGGAGACTGAAGGAAATATGCCCTAGAGGCAATAATAAAGTTATCATTTATTTCCTTATATCATGATAAATGTTTATTATTCATGCTAGAAGTGTATTAATCGGAAACATAATACATGTGTGAATACATAGACAAACAGTATATCACTAGTATGCCTCTACTTGACTAGCTCGTTGAATCAAAGATGGTTAAGTTTCCTAGCCATAGACATATGAGTTGTCATTTGATTAATGGGGTCACATCATTAGAGAATGATGTGATTGACTTGACCCATTCCGTTAGCATAGCACTTGATCGTTTAGTTTGTTGCTATTGCTTTCTTCATGACTTATACATGTTCCTATGACTATGAGATTATGCAACTCCCGTTTACCAGAGGAACACTTTGTGTGCTACCAAACGTCACAACGTAACTGGGTGATTATAAAGGTGCTCTACAGGTGTCTTTGAAGGTACTTGTTGGGTTGGCGTATTTCGAGATTAGAATTTCTCACTCCGATTGTCGGAGAGGTATCTCTGGGCCCACTCGGTAATGCACATCACTATAAGCCTTGCAAGCATTGCAACTAATGAGTTAGTTGTGGGATGATGTTTTATGGAACTAGTAAAGAGACTTGCCGGTAATGAGATTGAACTAGGTATTGAAATACCGACGATCGAATCTCGGGCAAGTAACATACCAATGACAAAGGAACAACGTATGATGTTATGCGGTTTGACCGATAAAGATTTTCGTAGAATATGTAGGAGCCAATATGAGCATCCAGGTTCCGCTATTGGTTATTGACCGGAGACGTGTCTCAGTCATGTCTACATAGTTCTCGAACCCATAGGGTCCGCACGCTTAAAGTTCGATGACGGTTATATTATGAGTTTATGTGTTTTGGTGTACCGAAGGACTTTAGAGTCCCAGATAAGATCGGGGACATGACGAGGAGTCTTGAAATGGTTGAGACATAAAGATCGATATATTGGACGACTATATTCGGACATTGGAAAGGTTCTGAGTGATTCGGGTATTTTTGGGAGTACCGGGGAGTTACGGGAATTCGTATTGGGCCTTAATAGGCCATACGGGAAAGGAGAGAAATGCCTCAAAGGGTGGCCGCACCCCTCCCCATGGGCTGGTCCGAATTGGACTAGGGAGGGGGGCGCCCCCTTCCTTCCTTCTCCTTTTCCCTTCCCTTTCCTTCCCTCCTACTCCTACTACTTGGAAGGGCTCCTAGTTCTACTAGGAAAGGGGGAATCCTACTCCCGGTGGGAGTAGGACTCCCCTAGGGCGCGCCATAGAGAGGGCCGACCCTCCCCCTCCTCCACTCCTTTATATACGGGGGCAGGGGCACCCCAAAGACACAACAATTGTTCATTGATCTCTTAGCCGTGTGCGGTTCCCCCCTCCACCATAATCCTCGATAATATTGTAGCGGTGCTTAGGCGAAGCCCTGCGACAGTAGAACATCAAGATCGTCACCACGCCATCGTGCTGACGGAACTCTTCTCCGACATTCTGCTGGATCGGAAACCGGGGATCGTCATCGAGCTGAACGTGTGCTAGAACTCGGAGGTGCCGTAGTTTCGGTGCTTGATCGGTCGGGCCGTGAAGACGTACGACTACATCAACCGCGTTATTATAACGCTTCCGCTTTCGGTCTACGAGGGTACGTGGACAACACTCTCCCCTCTCGTTGCTATGCATCACCATGATCTTGTGTGTGTGTAGAATTTTTTTGAAATTACTGCGTTCCCCAACAGTAGTATCATAGATTGCTTCATTTATTAGCTCATAGACTCATTTCGTCTCAGGAAACGCTATGTTACAGTAACATATTATGTTACCACAAACACTTCTTTCCTCATTAAATACTTGCCACATAAGCAAAATTGTCTTGGGATGTGTTAAGTTACTATCTAAGTTACCCCCACTATGGCTAGCCTTATAGCGAGTATTGCATATGTCTCCCACCTGAGGGACCACCCCCCACCCCCCTCCCGGCGACCCATTTTTCGTGCTTTTATTCGTTCTCTCGAATTCAATTAAGACCCTACGTGAACATGGTATAAACATTCTTTGTGTGCATGTTGAACATTTTTTCAAATACATGATTTTTATCAAACATATATTTTGACATCAACTTTTTTTCATATACACCAAGAACATTGTTATATACATATTTATTGTTTTTCACATACAAGATTAATATTTTTGAAACCTTATTTTTTTATGTCTACCTTTTTCCATACACATTGTAATGCATTTTTTGTATACATCGGGAATATTTTTATGTGCATGTTCAACATTTTCAAAATACATGATTAACATTTATTAAACCATATATATGTTTGATGTCTAGTTTTTTCCATATACATATTTTTTTGCATACATTAGGAATATTTTTTATATTCATGTTAATATTTTTCATATACATGATTAACATTTTTTTTCATATACATGTTTTGATGTCTACTTATTGTCATACACATTAGAAACATTTTTATACATGTTTTATATTTTTCTAATGAGCGATTAACATTTTTAAAATTAGTAAGTAAAGTGACTTCATAATAGTTATTTTAGAAATATTCCAAAATATAAGGAAAAGTAAAAAAGTAAATCAAAAAAATGAAAGAAAATATGGGAAAAGGGGGATGAAAAAAAGAGCGTGGAAGGCTTGTGGTTTGCGCTGGGCCGTCCCATTCTGGCGCCTGTTGAGGCGAGACGTGCTACTATCTCGCGTTAGGCGAGACATAGTCGCACCATTAACCAGACGGGTCGAGCAGGGCATGTGTGGCCTTTATGGAACATGACCCGCGAGCCTTTCTGGCCAAATTATTTTGGAAAATAAAGAAAAATACATAAAAATCTAAAAAAGTATAGTTTGCTACTAATCGGTTGTGTCGTGCTTGCCACAAGCGCCTCGCCTAAGCGGACGAGCATGACACACAATGTGTTGCAGCCTAGGCATGGCCCTTTTAGTCCTATGTTGGGCCGAGCCTTTTACGTGTCGTGCGCGCGTGCTACCAGGCCAGCCTATGTTATTCGGCTTGGATGGCCACCTTTGGGTTCATAGTGTGGTTGTCTGGAAGTTGCATCACAAATGGTTGGGTGTTTTTTGCGTAAAACATCATGATTTCTCTCACTGCATATTACTAAGAAAGGAGCTACAAGCTTACAACATAATAGAAAAGAAAGAAAAAGAAAAGAAAAGAAAAGGTATAACAAAGAATTGATGTAGTGGAACGCGGAATTTCTAAAGATTACAATTTTTCTTCCTTTTTGCGCAGAGCTTGATTTCTTCTTGAACTTTCTTCTACAATTGTATAACCTCAGTTGAATACCTCTAAGAATTAAATCATTCCTTATCAACCACATAGCCCAAGCAATGAGAATGAAGATCTTCGGTGAAAGGAATTGCCATCATCCCCTTGAAATGCTTGACAATTTTTTAAATACTTCCATGAGGTGGATCCCAATGTGGGAAAATATAAGTCCAACGGTGGTTGGCAAATGGGCAGCCAACAAAGAGTTGTCTCTAGTTTTCAAAGTGTACATTCCATGCATGCCACAGGTGTAATCAAGAATGATTAATATTTTTCCTTTGCAACAATGCTCTAGTATTTAATCTATTATTTGCCAATAAGTAGAAGAAAACTTTGTGTTTCATATGGAAAAACCTTTTCTAAACCCATTCAGTTGCTTGGATGTGATTACAAGAACCAATTTGAGCCTTATATAATTTGGCAACATTGGAAGTGCATGGGCACCTAGGTAACTCCAAATATCTTTGCTGTCGGGATGAACAACCTGGTCTCTTCAAACTTTTAGTTGCATAAATGGAGCATACACCTCCTCACACAAGGGAAGATGAAACAACCTGCTAGGTGAATAGCTGACCCTATATCCCTAACATAGCAATTCTAGTTGATGTCAAATGAAAACATGTGAGACCAAGAGTTTACCAAAGAAACATCTCGCAAGGATCAGACCAAAACAAAGTGGAGGTACCTGAATTGTTATTAACTTCGCATGTTGTTTATAAACTGGAATAAGTTTTGTGCAGACTCTTCACCAAATTAATTGGTATCAAATAAAGTTGATGCAAAAATTTAGTTTACTATTTACCTATACATATATACTTCAATTGCGTACTTTACAACAAATATTAAGTGTAGAAAATGTACTTTTGACAAGTGGTACTTCACTTTATCCAACTGGATTAAGCCCTTTTCCATTGGGCACAACTCAAAAGACATGTTTGTTACAAATAGTGAGAGAGAAAGAGAATGAATAGTGAGCTGGTGCACTAATAGAAACTTGTCGTGAATGTCCACACTACCATATTGATTCGTTGAGAAAAATGTACTAAGTCTCATACGCCATTAGAGCTCATAGTCTTCATCCATTACGGGCGATAAAACACTGATAGCACCAAAGCATAGTTTCACACCCAACTCATTACATATCAAGAAGAAAATTATCACATTATTCAAAAGAAGCCTCCACAACATAGGCACAAGGCATGCAACATTGATCATCAACGAGTCATTCGCTCTACGGTTCAGGTGCTCACTCCCAACGCTTATACCGGTTTCGCCATGCCTCAACGTCATCGCCTTATGCATAAACTTGGCCTTACCACCCTTCAGGCTAGATCTGTCCTATTTCTTCCGCAACATGTCCATGAAAGAAGAAGAAGAAACAAACACCTAGAATAAACGCCCTCCAATGTCGATCCGTCACAAATTTATCAAAGATAACTTTGTTCCTAGTAGTCCAAATCCCTTGTGTAGGGGAACCAATCCAATCGCATATAATTTTTTCTAATTAAGATGGAACTAACGAGAACTCTTATTTGGAGAGTGTATGAAAAGCACACACTAATGCTATATCTTTGATTAAGATGCAACAAATTTTACTTATAGAAGAATGAATGAAATCACACTAATGTTCTAACTCCTTTTATCATGGTTTATTTATGTGTACTTACCTCATGAATAATATGAAGCACACATTGATGCTAAACTTGAAAGTTTGCCAGTCTAATGTCGATTATGATATTAATGTAACATGTGGTGTATGATTATATTTCTGACCAAACATTGTTTGTAATAATGTGTCACACTACATTAAGTTCTTCTCCACCATCCGCCCTATACCGATGCAAATCTATATATTTTATAGACAATCCCCACTAGGGAAAATCTAGACAATCCCCACTTACATTCTACGTTGAGGGAAAACTCGAAAGGTTAAAGCATTGTAGCCAAAATGCTCATAGTAAAGAGAGAGGAAATTTATTGTGATGACATATTTTATCTAGTCTAGATTGTGGAATTGTCATGATGCTCATGTCATGTTTTTATGTCGGCTTAAAGAATGTTTTACTGGCTCAACTAGAAGGTTTTGTCATGAAAGAAAGGTAACATAAGGCATGTTGTCTAAATAATTCATTTTATGAACTAAGTCAAATATTTATACAATGGTACCTTAAGTCTGGGGGAGAAAGTTCACTACATTATGTAGATGAAAACTCATTGGCTAAACCAAGAATTTTTCGTCTCCCAATAGTGACATATAACATCTTGGTGTTTTTGCATGCATTAAATGTATGGAGAATCACCGGGACATAAGTCCAAGAGGATTACAAGTCCTATTATGGTGGAATACATCGATGGAGCCCAAAAGGAACACATTGTGCATTAGTGCTCTATCTCAATTGCTCCTAATGTCGAGGGCAATAAAGTTGGACATTTAAGTGTTTGAGGAACCATTTAAACTGATCAGATAATGTCGGTTCCTTATGCTTCAGCTATCAGAAATGTCATGTATTAAAGTATCACCGCACCCTCTTATTTATGATCGGGATACTTGGTAAAAAATGTGTTTAACCTAGAATTAGACCACTGGAAAGCTGATATCAAGTTTTTGCAGTATATGCAAGGCAATAAAGATAACATGCTCAGTCATAACGAGTTTGATAACCTCAAATTTGTGGGTTAATCAGACATTGTTTTGGCCAGATGTGTAGATATTAGGACTTTCATGTAAAGTTACATGTACACCGTTGCATGAGGAGATTCGTCGAGGAGCTCATAAAGGAAAATCATGAAATAATCAATGATGCAAACGAATTCATGGCATGTTAAGAGGCTATCGGGAAAGTTGTATGTTAAAGGAATCTTATTCCCGAAATGGTAGTGGTACTGTGGTAGGCAACATACTTAAACAACTTATTTCGATCATGAACATGCAGTTCTCTATGTGAGTAACAACTAGTCAATTGGTATTGCCAGAACCACTGACATTATATCATTGTTGTGAAATATAGAGTTCATTATCAAACATACGATGTTTGATTTGTAAGTTTTTGAGGTTCCTCTAACTAAGGCTTAGCATTTACCCTTTTATGATAAGGTTGTCGGCATGGGTTAGGGAAGCTTTTAGATCCTGGAAATTTAGGACCATCAAATAAACCAACTCCCATAAAGTACTATGTATTCCATTTTGAGGTAGAATGATATACTATAAGTATTGAGGTTAAGTGGCACTTCATCTGTCATTGCAACACCTTACTTTGGTATATTATTTATATTGAGAGTGGCTTATGATGTTTGTTGACCTTACTATCAACGGAAGAATGTTGGAATTGATCTCATGTCGTTGTTAACCGAGAGAAAATATGGGAGACAAAGTCTCCTCCCCTAACGATTGTGCTCAGATCGGAGGCACCAATATCTTACTTTTGGTTTCCGTCTGTGGTCCACGTAGTGTCACATATAAAAGGAGGAGGTCATTCCCATCTAGGATGACTTGCGTACGTACGGGCCCCCGAACTCCTAACAATCGATCCTAAAAGTGCATTAACGGGGACTCACAAGACCGTCTCCACCGCGAGCCACCACTAGGCTATTCCAGCGGCTTCCTGCTGCCATCTACCCCGAGGCCCCAAGGTGCAGACATCATGGGGAATCCTCTATTAGTCCATGCCAATCACAGCTTGTCACTAATATTCCGCTTCAAAAGTTTTCTAGTTAAGAAATCAAGATCATGTTATTTCAACCTTATAGGGTTATGTCTAACAACACTTTCTCATGTTAAACATAGTTAGAATTAAATCTTGAAAGAGCTGCCACATAAAGCTTCAGCTAAAAGGAAGTCCATTTTCAACATATCTCTGTATATTGTATACACGAATATATGATCCGCTATAACCGTTTGTGAATAAATATTAAATCCTCTCTCCTCACCCCATATCCAAATAAAAGAAAGCGGTAAGTAATAAATTTTAATCGGAGAGAAGAATCAATGGATCCGCGACTAAATTCCTTTTACTTCTTGTATTTTTTACAATTTTTGTTAACCGAGGGATCAAAATTCCAAATCCACTCATGATGTACCCTAGAAATATCTTTTCTAATATTGGAATAGAAAGATATAGTAGAGAACAACTTGTTAGTAGTTAAGGACCAAGACACCACGTCAAGATTAGTACCTAGATTTAGGTTAAGAGATTCTGGGTAATCTCAGGCCACTGACCAGTCCACTAAGAATACAGACGATGCCAAAGGGAATATGAAATTGAAGTTGAAAAACATTAGGACCATTACATTCCTGAATTTGCCAAACACCATAAGGCGCATGATATTTCTCAACCAAAGGCACGCTGTCCTCCTAGGGGTCCTTCCAAAATCTCATCACTCCCCCTTTACGCGAAATACCTCATTCACTTTCAAACGATTTTTCTGAGCAGGAGAATCTTCAAACCAGGGTTTAACTCTAGCTAGGCACAATGTGCTTTCTGAAGTACATAAATTTAACAACATCTTGCCAAAGGTCATCATGATCATCTAATTTTCACCACCACTTACAGAGGAGCCTGATGTTTAGTTTCCCCGGATCTTTAACTCCCAAACCACCCTTAGCTTTAGATCTGCAAACTCCACCCCATTTAACAAAATGAATATCTTTTCCAAAATTCTCAATCACAATATTATTATTCATAAGAAACATGGACATATGATGCAAGGGCATATTGGATAAAACTAGCATTACTCAAGATAAGCGTACCTCCCATAGAAAGATTGTTCCCTTTCCAGGCTTCCAATTGCCAAAGCATCTTTTGTTCAAGGAACTCCTAATCAATGGATTTCAACAAAGAAAAACTTAGAGGGACCTAAAGATATTTCACCGGCGCGCGGGCATAATAGGCTGTGATCTCATTGTGAGCCCCAACAGTAAATATCTCACTTTTCAAGAAGTATATCTTCTTCATATATAGACAGGGACCTCCGAGATGATGTATCACCAGATCGTACAAAGTCATTTCACACTTATGTAACACAAGATTTTGGAATCATGGATTACAAACCTCCCGATGGAAAGCAACTCGTCAGATCTGTGCTCCAGCATTAAGCTAGGAGAATAAACTAGAATGTTGTACAAACCTTAGATTTTTTGCAGAGATGCATGGAAATTAGTTACAGATGGGCTCAGAATAGGGAGCACATCCTTATCAAACATAGCAAGCACAATTTCCATTTAAGATATACAGTTCAAAGTGGATCAGAAGAACATATATCAGATATGATGTACCCCTGACCTTGGACAAAACTCCTGAATACCACTTCTTTCTATACTTCCAAGCTTAAGTGCCAAAAAAATTCATATTCAAGTTCTATGCATCATGTACAAACCTTATTTTAGGGGCTGAAGAGGTGCATGGAAATCACCTACTAGAGGCTCAGAACACGCAGCCCTTTCTCTATACATTTATCTGTTGTGACTGGTTAACTGCTGTAACTGATGGCCATGGTTTATAGTCCCAACACTTGTGCTTGTTACAGAAGGATGGCAATGGCAGGTGCCTGAAGAAATGCCAACTCTTCACTTCCCTAAAAAAAAGAAAGAGTGTACGAGTAGACAGAGCAGCTCAATATCTAGGCAAGCTTGCAAAAAATGTCAAGTTGCAGTTAACCAGCTTGGGATTAGAACAACCGTCACTGTGAAAATTACATCGCCATCCCTTTCACGACACCTACGTTTTCCACAGCTTCTCACATCTGCCATCCCACGTGAACGAGCGCTACGTTTACGTCCGTCCCCAGTGGAATTATCAGCGACGAGCTGAGTGCCAAGTGGAGTGAGTAGCTGGACACGCCCGTGATCTGAAGAAATCCGACGAAAAACCCACGGCCACGAGAAAATCCACAGCACCCAATCGCCCAACCGCCACGGCGATCATGAGCCGCAGCCACAACTGAACTGTTCCTCCACCCTGAGGCCCCCGTTGCGCCACCTCGCCCGCGATATCCACCCCGCCAATGGCGTCCGAGCATCAGATTTTTCTGGCCCCCGCCGTCTCATCCCCTTCCCCTTCCTCCCGCCGGGTTAAATAGCCGCCTCCGCCGCTCCTCTCAAACCATCCCGCCATACACCACCACAGCCCCACTCGTAGAGAGCACGCGCACCGGACACGCACGAAGTCTCCTCGACCAGCGAGCAATGGCGACCACCGCGATGGCGCTCTCCCCCTCGTCCTTCGCCGGGAAGGCGGTGAAGGACCTGCCGTCGTCGGCGCTCTTCGGGGAGGCGCGCGTCACCATGCGCAAGACCGCGGCCAAGGCCAAGCCGGTGTCGTCCGGCAGCCCGTGGTACGGCTCCGACCGCGTGCTCTACCTCGGCCCGCTCTCCGGCGACCCCCCGAGCTACCTCACCGGTGAGTTCCCCGGCGACTACGGGTGGGACACCGCGGGGCTGTCGGCCGACCCCGAGACCTTCGCCAAGAACCGGGAGCTGGAGGTGATCCACTGCCGGTGGGCCATGTTGGGCGCTCTCGGCTGCGTCTTCCCCGAGCTGCTCGCCCGCAACGGCGTCAAGTTCGGCGAGGCCGTGTGGTTCAAGGCCGGCTCCCAGATCTTCAGCGAGGGCGGCCTCGACTACCTCGGCAACCCCAGCCTCGTCCACGCGCAGAGCATCCTTGCCATCTGGGCCTGCCAGGTCGTGCTCATGGGCGCCGTCGAGGGCTACCGCGTCGCCGGCGGCCCGCTCGGCGAGATCGTCGACCCGCTCTACCCCGGCGGCAGCTTCGACCCCCTGGGCCTCGCCGACGACCCCGAGGCGTTCGCGGAGCTCAAGGTGAAGGAGATCAAGAACGGCCGCCTCGCCATGTTCTCCATGTTCGGCTTCTTCGTGCAGGCCATCGTCACCGGCAAGGGCCCCCTCGAGAACCTCGCCGACCACCTCGCCGACCCCGTCAACAACAACGCCTGGGCCTTCGCCACCAACTTTGTGCCCGGCAAGTAAGCTGCTAGGTCTTGTAGCCACGATCGAGTGTCTAGAAACTGATCGACCGTGCACGTACGTACGTACGCGATGAAGCGTGCGCATGCATGCATGCACCTGGTTTCGTTTGTACAACCATGATGTAAAGTACGAAGGTTGAATGCAAAAGTCTGTTGCTAGAATTGGTGAGTGATGAGCAATCACCTGTGTTAATTGACCGGTAGCTGATCTTGCAATCGATCGGCTTTCAGTTTCTTAGATCAGTAATTGCTTATCATACAGTGGCTGCAGATCTTTACAGCAGTAAAAGTAGACGCGTTTGGCGAGAATTAAGTGAAACTTTTCGTCCAAGTGGAGAACAAAGTCTGTGAAAAGTAAAATGAGTGAACTCCTTTAACTTCAGTTTGGACAGACAAGAGGCGAAGATACGAACATTTACAGCACAAGTAAACGAAAAGTTATCCTGATCCTTGCGAGCACTGCCTGCAAGAACTGATCCACAACACAGATACACTTGTGTGAAAGCTGAAAATACTGTTAAGTAATCGACGGCAATCTGACGAACCTGTCCAGTAATGGCGAATCCATGGGCGAGAAGCTACGTCGCAAGCTAAAGCAGGCAGCAGAACTCTCAGGAACGTTGCCCACCCTAACAAGCAGCAGGAATCCTGAAGGAAAAGAGGCCCTTTCAGAAATGACAGAGTAAGCAGAGGTATAGATTTTAAGGCTTCAAGCCACAGAACTGAAGAAACTAGAAATGCATGGCCTAGAGAGTCACTGGAAGAAAATTAAATTAGCATGACAAGATTTTATGGGCTGCAAAGGTGTGATGCCAAGTCAGACAACACATTCAGTGGAGGTGCGGCGTAACGCTAAATTAGCAGTAGAGCAAAACAAATCAAAATTTCGAACGGCGCCACAATCTTGCTCCAGGGAACAAAATTAACTTGGCAAACACATTCAGTGGAGATGCTTCTGTTATTTGAACACCCAATATCCTCAGACATTCCTCCTTTTCCAAAAATTAACAAACAAAAAAAAAATCATCAGCCATGACTTGACACCTCCAGCGAAGCTCTGTGCAAAACAAAGCCGCTCCACCTCCTGCCTCTGTCTTCCAGCGCTGCTCCACAAACGATGCTCCCAAGAGAGAAACGATACCGCAGAACCGCCATCGTCCGATCTGGAAGACCAGATCCTAGGGTTACCCCCGGAGCAGCACAAGTGGGTTGACAACAGTTATACGACGATGCCTTCATCAAGGTAACAACGCAGAACATCGCCATCGCCAGCCCTCGGCTCGGTTTTCACTGGCAACTATGTCTTCCTGACTAGCAGCCGGGACTAGATGACGGATCTTGAGATCTGACCATCCAGCATCAGGCCAACCACCTCTGACGAAGGAGATGGCCACCACTGCCAGCTGCACCGGCCAGATCAGATCTGACTGGATGTGCTGCCGACAAGTCCACCAGGTCATCCACGCCGCCGCCGCCGATACGACGCCTGATGGCGTGCCGCCGCCGACCGTAGCCACCGCCCTTCCAGGTACAGGGCTGCGCCGCGCTTGCAGCTGCCGCCGTCCGAGGCAGGTCCGGCCACCATGTCGCCGCTTGCCGCAGCCATCGCTGCCGTGCCGCATAGATTGGATCGGCCGCGCCACCACACGTTTAGAGGCCCCGCACCACCCCTAAGACGCGAGAGAGGGAGTTCCCCGCCACCGCCGTCGGTTTCCGGGCTTAGCCCGGCAGCATCCTTCGGCGGTGGCGGAAGGAGGGGAATAGGTAGATCGCGCCCCCGGCGGCTGGGGTTTGGGCGCCACCCGAGTCGCCCTAGCGGGGGCGTGAGAGCCAAAAATGGGAGATATTTTCACTTCCCAGCCTCTGCACCAACTAGGAATGCATACAACCATTTTAGTATGAGTACCAAAATAAACATGGTCCTCAGATTAAAAAAATGAATATCAAGATATTTCTTGATGAGTGGTTTGACTAGACACTAAGTTTGATCCTCAATAAATGGAGGAAACCCTCTATGCATCATCTGTCAATTCCAGGAATTGGATCCGGGTCCTTAGGCTGTAAAACCGCATGTAGTATTTGGGACAACACATAATAAATCGCTAGGCCCGGATGGGTTTACAGTTGTGTCTTACTAGCTGGGGTGCTTGATATTTCCAGATTTAATTATGGCATGGTAACACTAGTCCCTAAAACCAAAGATGGAAATCAAAAGTCAGAAATATAGACCTATTTGTTTATTAAATGTAATCTTTAAAATCTTCACAAAAGTTTTGATGAATAGATTGAATGGGTTGCTGGGAAGTGATATCTCCAATACAAACTGCGTTTGTAAAGGTTAGAATATATTATAGAGGGGATTCTTATTTTGCATGAAGCTCTGAATAATATCCATAAAAAAAGCAGAGTGCACTGCTATTTAAGGTGGATTTCCAGAAAGCATATGATAAAGTCAACGGACATTTGTCTTACAAATGCTTTAGATGCAAGGCTTTCTAGACAAATGGATTGACTAGATCATGCATACCATTAGTGGAGGAAAAATCTGTGAAGGTTAATGAAAACTTAGGACCCTATTTACCCACACACAATGGGTTGAGACAGGGTGACTCCTTGTCTCTTCTTATTTTTTTACCTAGCTGCTGATGCTCTAGCTATGCTAATGGATAAAGCTAGAGCAAATGGCTTGGTTAGGGGGGTGTTGGAGGAAAATACTGTGTATGGAATTAAATGTTGCAATACGTAGATGACACAATCTTCATGTTGCAAGATGATTATAATAGTGCACATAATCTAAATGTATACTCTGCCTATTAGAACAAATGTCAGGAATGAAAATTAACTTCATTAAAGTGAGTTGTTTTTATTTGGAGATGTTGCTAATAAAGTTGATAATTTTGCTCAATTTTTACTTGTCCTATAGGGTCATTGCCAATGAAATATTTGGGGTTACCTCTAGATAAAAAAGAATTAGAAATAAAGATTGGAAACCCCATGAAGGGAAAATGGAAAGTAAATGTAGCAATTGGCAAGGGAAATCAACAGCTAGTGCTGGGAGAGTGACAGTGATACAGTCCTCTCTAACTGGTATACCATACTCTATCATGTCCTTCTATGGACTTCATGTTGGTGTTAATAAGAGAATGTATTTTTCCAGAGCTAGATTACTATGGCAAGAAGAAGAGGACAAGAAAAAAAATAGGGGACTCACAATTTTGGTCTGAATTGATCTCACAATTTTGTTCCTTGCTCTATGTAAATTAGTTATTGGTAATGGAAGAGATGTGAGGTTCTGGGAAGATTGGTGGATAGGAGACAAAGCTGTAAAAGACAAATTTCCTAGACTTTACAACTTATGCTTTGATAAAAATAAATCAGTAGCTGACATGCTAGAAAAAGGACTTGATTCGGTTTCCTTCGGGGAATTTTATATGGAGACTCTTGAGAAAGGAGAGTTGTGCTAATGTAGTATTGAATCAGAATAGAGACATAATTAAATGCTCTTTAAACAAGAATGGAATATACATTGTTAATTCTTATTACAGATACTTGATTGAAAATGGGGTGAAATACCGAGAGCGGACGTTTGGCTCCCGGGAGCCATAGAGGCCTTTTTTTGAAAACAAATCAAATTCAATTTTTCTGGTTTCAAAAAAATATGAAAACAATTTGTGCAAGTAAACAAATATGTTATGTCTATGTGTGTAAAATTTTAGAATGAAAAACATTGAAATGTGACCTGTACAAAAAAGACAAACTCATGGCCTTAGAGGATTAATAGTATCATGTGTTAAAAAGCCCCAATTTTGTCTTTTTTGCACAGCCCTCATTTCAACTTAATTTGGCCTGAAAATTTATACACATATATGTTATGCCTTCATGTATATGTGTGTATTTTTTCAGAATTTTTTGAAATGTAGAAAATAGGAAATTCGACAAAATTCAATTTTTTTAAAACCGAGCTGCATGGAGCTCGGCCTCCAAAGACAATATCCGGTGAAATACCCACATAACTTTATGTGGAAAACTAAAATGCCCCCCAGAGTAAAAGTTTTGGTTGGCTGTTTTGTTTGGCTACTACTGATAAATATCATCTTGAGCAGAGATAACTTGCTGAGAAGGGGCTGGATGGGGGTGGGGGAATGCCCATTCTGTTCATGATGAAAGCATTGATCATTTGTTTTTTTAGATGTTCTATTACTAAGATACTTTGGAATATCATGAAATGTACTTTTGATTTGCAAGATATCCTTTATAATGTGAATGACCTGTTTAATCTTTGGACCAAAAACTTTTACAAAAGAGAGAGAAACCTGGTAATAGTAGGTACCTCTACCATCTTTTGGACAATCTGGAAGCTGAGAAATTGTGTTGTGTTTGATAATAACAAGGTTTCTGATCCTTGCACTCTTGTGAATCTCATCATCAAAATGCTTCATGAATGGCTTGTTTTGCAGATAAACCCAGAAAACAAAAAGCTAATGGTTTTTTTTAGAAAAGGAGGAGGACCTTCGGCCTCTGCATCTAGACGATGCATGCAGCCACTTTATTAATTATTCACACAAGACCTTACAAGTCATACGACAGTAAGACTAAAGCCACCGTCTAGGCAACATCTATCGCTACTCCTATCCAATTGATGAAGGGATGCTGATAGTCTGGGCCTAATACCAAACAGACCTCACAACCAAACCTAACATCTAAGACCCGAGGTCCCAACCAGGACACCTGCTGGGTATGGGACACCCACCAGTCCGACGCACTCCTCAACCAGGACGCCTGCCGGGTATGAGGCCGCCGCAGCCACCTGCCACCAATCCATCCTCAGTGTTGTACTGCTGCATCTACCTTGCCCGGTCTAGCTGTCGTTGATGCCACCACGACGCCAGACAACGCCACCATCCTGTGCTCGTCCATCATCACACGCCCACCGGTGAGACCCCGCTGCTCCATGCCGCTGAGACCCGCTGTTGTCGACGTGCCAGATGCCACGGTGCTCCTCCTTCGCGAACACCACCTGCTGCCACTGGTCCTATCCCTTCCGCCAGAGTCCTCTCCCGAACACCCAAGCCTCCCCAGACGGCGCCTTCATGAAGGGTATGACGCACAAGTCATCGCCGTCGTCCAATCACGCGGATTTTGGACTTTCCTCCGGGGGGGTCAGGAGACCGAATTAACTACATGGCACCACACACCAACTTCTCCCAGCCAAACGGCGCCCCCATGGAGGTAAGGACACCGAGCGCCGCCGCCGCCGCATCCGCAAGGGATAACAGGAATTAACCTTGGGTCGGAGAAGAGGGGGTGGAGAGAAGGGATCTCGCCGATGCCTCCAGGGAGGGAAGTAGCGCCTGCAGGCGGTGTCACCGACGTGGATGGCCAAGCCACCAAAGGATTTCTCCCGGACCTGACTTACACCACCGTGCCTAGCCACCATCAGCCCGGTGAAGATCACCGACGCGAGATCCGGCGGGAAGTGGATCAGATGGAGAACTTCAGATCTGATGCTAGGAGAACCGCCGGAGCAGACCGCTGGCCGCAATGAACTGTGCCTACCGTCGCCGCCGACGCCAGCACCAACAACGAACGAGGCCCGCCCAGGTCCATCGTCCCTACAGGCCCGCAGATGCCAGATCTGGATCCTGCATGGGCCAGGCTCACCGGACGTCGCCTCGGAGCCCCATGGCCGGCCGGTAGCCACCGTAGGGTGGAAAGATGTTGACGAGCCACCGCCTCGCTGCCGAAGGCGCCGCTGCTCCGGGGAAGACCACCGTGGGCCAAAGCCCAGATCGCACCCTCTCCCAGGGTGAGACGGCCCCGCCGCCCACTACAAGAAATATGTCAACTTATGACCTTCTGTCAGTGACCCTCGAAGAATTGGTCATAAATTTATGACCATTTTAGACCAATTGGTCAAAAGCTGTTCAGGGGGCTCCAAACCCTAAACCATTGCGACCATTTTGGTCAGAAAGGTCGTAATTTCCTTACACGAAATGGTCACAAAGCAAACAGTGCTAGTCCGCTGCCTTATTTCTAGTTGTTAATGACCAATATAGATGGTCATAGCCTTGTAGATTGTGGTGGGTTGTGATGACTAGGCGCCATCTCATCAGTTTTGCCTATGTGTCATGTCCATGTGGCAGTTTTTGCCCTAGGTTGTGAAGCAACCTATATTTCTATCATTCCCAAAATTCCCAAAAAAATCTCATAAATTATTTGGGGCATATCTTCATTAAATATGTAAAAATCCTTCCTTGCCTAGTTCAAAACTAATTCAAGAATATTCATTTTCCTATTCTGTTCACAACAACACTTTATGAAGGAAGTGCTATTTATATATTCTTGATTGCCCTCGGAATTTTTGGGCACTCTTTTCTATCCAAATCATTACCGCATGACAAAATTCAGCTCCATTTGCCTAGCAAATCTTCCTCGGCAAATTTCCAAAGTTTTTGTCCACCTAGAAGCATTGTGAAGGAAGTACCTTTTTTGTATCTCTAAATGACATGAAATTTATACAGTTCCTTTATATGCCTAAATTATCACCCTCTTCCAAATTGCAGCTCAGTCAAGTCATCTATGTGAGCCCAGGTTCAATTTATATTTTATGGCCAAATTGGCACGTTGCAAAGCAAGTGTTATATAGACCCCTCCTATTACCCTCAAACTTTTCGGGCACTCTTCCATACCCAAATCATTGCCACATGATAATATTCAGCTCAATTTTCCTAGTAAATCTTTCTCGAGAAATTTCCAAAGTTTCTACCTCGAGAGAAGCTTTGTGAAGTAAGTACTAGCTAGGCTTACCCAAATGATCTAAAAATTTACCAGCGCATGACCATACTTAAGTAACTTACCTACACCAATTTTGAGCTCATTTCATTCATCCAATCTCTCTCACTAGTTTTCCCAAGTTTCTATTCATAGAAGAGCATTGTGAAGGAAGTACTACTTTGGCATGTAAAAATGGTATCAATTTTCTGCAATGCTTTCCTACGCCCAAATAACCATCCTCCACAAAATTTCAGCTCACTCCATTCATTATTTTAAGCCCAGCTTCAACATTCATGTTTTTGTCCAGCGTGGTACTTTGCAAAGCAAGTACCACCTAGGATCCTCCTTTTGAGCTAAAAATTTGTGAAGACATTCTCCTTAGTAGATGATCATCCTCAGCCAAAACTCACGCCCATTGGCCATGTGCATTTCCCGTACCGCTAATCAAACACTTGGTTGCTAATTCATGTTTGAGCATCGATCGGTCTCCTCGTGAGAATCTTATGTTCTAATTTTCTTCCTAGCACCAACCTGGGAAGTGCCCAACCCACTAGACATGCCTAGGCCACCCAGAACACATGGCAACATTACGGTCACGCGGTGACCACGCGACGGGCATGCGAGTTTACGCGCTCTAGAGTTGGGGCCCTCGGCCACCGCCCAAACCTTGACGTATCGCCACCAAACCATGTATTTATAATTAAATAGGTCCTTATGTAACTAGAAATGATTTTTGGAAAAAATAAATAGCAAACTATGAGGCAGCTGCAGTTCAAATTTGACCCGCTTCCAACTGAATCGGCGGAAATTTGTCTTTTTCATGAGAGGTGAATCAAAAAATTTTACTCCCAACCATTTTGTCAATTGTTCATTAAATATGGCCTAGTATTTTATAAAAATGATTTGGACCAATTTTGCAACACTTATTTGGTAGTTCCTTCACAAAAAACCTCCTTTCGGGCACTCGAAAAATGGAAAATGGTTTTTTCGTCCAACGAAAATGAAAACTTCCTTAGGCAACATTGTTTGCCATTCCAATATGAACCCTTGTGCACAATATGAGATCATTTTAACAAACTATTCCATGAATGTGGTCATAAGATTGATCATTTGGCTTGAAAGCCATTGATCTCCACACGTGATAGCTCGTTTCTGAGAACACTTTTTTAAAATAATTGCCGTATTACAAGTTTGTTATTTTTCCTGGGAACTTGGTCACATATAATGACACAATGCGAAGGTTTCCCAATTTTTTGATTTTTTTTGAATTTTTTATGCCCGTTTCAAAATATGGTCAAAACGGCGGGAATGACAGTTCCTAGCTAGTGGTTAAATCTTGGAAAACTTTTGGTGTTTCTATGATTAAATAGATACCTATTTACCTAGAAATGATTTTTGGAAAAAATAAATAGCAAACTATGAGGCAGCTGCAGTTCAAATTTGACCCGCTTCCAACTGAATCGGCGGGAATTTGTCTTTTTCACCAGAGGTGGATCAAAACTTTTGACACCCAACCATTTTGTCAATTGTGCATTAAATATGTCCTAGTATTTTATAAAAATGATTTGGTACAATTTTGCAACAAATATATGGTAGGTTCTTCACAAAAAAACCTCATTTCGAGCACTCGAAAAATGGAAAATGAATTTTCCGTGCAACGAAAATGAAAACTTTCTTAGGCAACATTGTTTGCCATTCCAATATGCACCCTTGTGCACAATATGAGATCATTTGAACAAACTATGCCATGAATGTGGCCATAAGATTGATCATTTGGCTTGAAAGCCATTGATCTCCACACGTGATAGCTCGTTTCTGAGAACACTTTTTTAAAATAATTGTCGTATCACAAGTTTATTATTTTTCTTGGAAACTTGGTCACATATGATGACATAATGCGAAGGTTTTCCATTTTTTTTGAATTTTTTATGCCCGTTTTAAAATGCGGTCAAAACGGCGGGAATGACCGTTCCTAGCTAGTGGTTGAATCTTGGAATTTTTTTTGGTGTTTCTCTGATAAAATAGATACTTATGTACCTAGAAATGATTTTGGAAAAAATAAAGAGCAAACTAGAAGGCAGCTACAGTTCAAATTTGACCCGCTTCCAGCTGAACCGACGAAAATTTGTCTTTTTCACGAGAGGTGGATCAAAACTTTTTACACCCAACCATTTGGTCAATTGTGCATGAAATATGGCCTAGTATTTTAGAAAAATGATTCGGTCCAATTTTGCAACAAATATATTATAGGTTCTTCACAAAAAAACCTCCTTTTGGGCACTCGAAAAACGGAAAATGGTTTTTTCGTCCAAAGAAAATGAAAACTCCCTTTGTCAATATTGTTTGCCATTCCAAGATGCAAACTTGTGCGAAATATGGAATCATTTGAACAAATATTTGATAGGACTTTCACAAAAATACTCATTTTGAGCACTGAAAAATGGAATGAATTTTTTTATCTTGAATCGATCACGACCAATTTATATTGGTCATAAGGTCATCAAATGGTTTGCTGCGTTCTGATTGGACCATGAGCATATCACGCGGATCACGCATCAACCACCGTCGGATGCTTCCGGATCCAACGGCCCAAACCCACCCGAGCCGAAACCCTAGGTCTGTCCTCATGGACATTTTCCACCCACCCCCCCGCCTCCATTCTTTCTTTCTTTCTCTCCCTCCTCCCTCAGATCCTCTCCCCTCTCCCCCGTGCAGCGAACCCTAGCCCCTCTCTCCCCCGCACACCACTCCTCCTCCCTTCCAGATCACAGCCGCCACCTCCTCCTTTCTAGATCGCCACCGCCACCGTCCTTCCCTCTCCGCCTCGCCTCTGTCTCCCACCGTCTCCCCTCTCCCTCCCTCAGATCCGCCGCCGTCCGCCTCCGCGTGGCCTCCACCTCCACCTCCAGCCCCACCGCACACCACTCCTCTCTCTCCCCCGATTCCTTTCCAATCCCGCTGGCTGGAGATCCACTCGAGCTCCCCTGTGATTCATCTCCAATCCTGCCGTCGTCCCCGGCTCCTCACCACAAGCTCCAGCAAGCCCACCCTTCCCGCGCCCCTCAGCAGCGGGCGCTGCGCCCTGCGGCTCACGAGGCGACGAGCTCCGCAGCGCCTCCGACGACCGCCATGAGCCGCCACGCCCTCCTCCACTCGCTCTCCTCCATGAGCCGTCGCCCCCATCGATTCCGTCCAACACCGCCGTCCCCCTCCACTCGCTCTCCTCCATGAGCCGGATCCCCACCTCCTCCGGCTCCCCTTCCACTCACTCTCCCGGATTCCGCACACCCACAGCCGCCGCCCTTTCCCTCCCTTAGATCTCGATCTGATCCAGATCGATGCCACCACAGCTTCCCGTCGCCAGCCACGCCCGGATGGGGACTGGCGCTGCTGGCCGTGGCGGCGGCGCTCGTGGCGGCGCTCCTCTACACCGCGCCCTTCTCCAAGGTGAGCGGTGCCTCACGCCCCTCGAATCTGCATGCGGCGGTATGGTGGCGGAGGCTGACGGGTGTTCGTTGTTTTTGCGCGCGTGCAGGGCCTCGGCGGGGAAGGGTGCAGATCCGCCGCGTTGCTTCCGGATCTGCGCCCTCGTCACGTGCGCTCGACACCATGGAACTCGTCAACAAGGTCTTCTATCGCCCTCCTCTCTTCTCCTTTTGATTCGATCTGGATGTTGCTCACACATGCCCGATTTGTTTTTCTTCCTCACGCAGGTCGTCGTCAAGCCCTCGATCTGGCTGCGACCTCCAGCGCACTCGCGCGGCTGATGGGCATAGGTCCATGCACGCTGGTGATGGCGGCTCACCAAGGTTGCTGTTGTCACCTGGACGCACGAGGCACCCGACGACCTCCTCCATCGCCAACCACCAGCACCCGTCTGGAGGATTTGCGTTCTATCCCCTCCCCCACATGAACGACCTCCTGCCTACAACCATCGCACGCACGGGAGAGCTCAGCTCGCCTTCATGGGCGCCCTCTTGCTGGCCACCGATAAGTTGATCTGTTGCCTTCTGTTTAAGACTTTGCATTTCGGTAATTTGGTTTGGTCGCTGGGAATGGTAGTATGCTGTGGTGAATCAGATGGGGTTCCTGGCGATACTCTTGCTAGTTGACTAGTTAGTACTGATAGCTAGGTGTTCTAGTTAATCATGTATTTATTTGTCTCTTAGAGGTGTCTGTACCCTGCCCGATAGCTTATTCTCAATAACTGGAACCAAATCTATGTGTTTTCGCTAACCGGCTTCGGTTATTGCCTTCACATATTGTTTTGAATTTCAAAATGAATACACTCAAAGTGTTGCGACTGGTGCCTCTGTTGAAGATTTGAATCCTGTTTTGTGATAGGATTACTCAACCTGCACCTGTTTTGTCAAAGAATTACTTAATCTTGCACAGGACAGTGCCAATTTTTTTCATTTCCACCATTTGCAATAAATGTTGCACCTCCTGGCACTGCCATGTGCCATCATCTCGCTGTTCGTTTGTCCACTCTAGTTGAAGGGAGATGCATATCTGCTTAGCAGACAAGGTGACATACTGACATGGCATTGATCTTACCCTCCCATCAGATCAATGAACTAAGAACCTGGACTCTTGGGAGCCACTGTTTGAACATGATAGGCTATAGCGGAATAAATTGCAATATTATGTATTCTTGCATTTCATACTTATTATGAACTGTTATGATAGGGCATGAAGATAGCATGTGCTGTTAGTATGATAGACTCTCAGTCTGATAGCATGGATCTGTTGCTCTATTTTATTGTGCTGAACTTTGTTGTTACCTGGATGTTGCAGTCCTTGACTGTTCTCATGATGTTGTACAGGAGGCCCTTGTGGTCACCGCTCGAGGGGCTGGAGCTTGGCGGCAGCCTGGCGGATGACGGGGGCCTGGACAGTGGCTATTTCTGCAGCAGGATGATAGCTTAAATTTTGTGATAATTTTGGAATAGCTTCAGCACCTACAGTTAATTTTGCACATAAAGCTTGAGTAATTTTGCACATGAAGCTTCAGTATTTTAGCACATGAAGCTTCTGCTACTGTTATTCTTGTCATGAATCTTCCACCATTTTTCAGTAGCTTAAATTTGACTTGGTGTAGTAATCTTGGTGCTTAGTGCTGCTTGTATCTCATGCTAATTGTTGCATGAGTAGTTTCAGTAGTTTTATAACAGCAGCAGTAGCACAAATTTAACTGGACTGTGATTATAACAGCAACAGTAGTTTCAGTAGCTTATTTATTTAGTGACTGCAGACTGTGATTATACAGTAGAAGTAGTTAGTATCGCTGTAGACTGCATATTATACAGTAGAAGTAGTTAGCCAACTTCTAGGGGCTGTCTGTTCACCTGTTAGTATCTCTGTAGACTATACATGCTTCAAATGGGGATGGCTTTTATGCTCCCTTGAATGCATTTTGATCTTAGTAGTACTTACCACACAGTAACAAAATAAGCAACAGCCTGAGCTTTCAGGTTCAGGGTTTCTCTTGACACATACTAGCAAGCATGAACATGAAGCTACGATCTTGACACAGTACCCTATGTAGAACTGGATCTTAAACTGTTTGTTGAACCAGAAATATCATTAATCAATAAAACTCTTTATTATAGTATAAAAATTTTTGAACCTCCATACAGTTTACTGAATTCCTAGTGGTAGTTCCAGAATCTGATCTGAAACTGATCTAAAACATTTTGAACTGGATCTCAAACTGTCAGTTTACTGAATTCCTAGTGGTAGTTCCAGAATCTGATCTGAAATTGTTAGTGTTGTTGACCAGAACTATGCGTTTACAATAAAACTTTTTTGAACATCATAATATATTTATATAATATGTCTGTTCATAATATATTGGCTCTAGTGTTTTAATTCTTCTCTTCTGATTCATGTAACAGGGCGACGACCGAAGGCATGATGATAGTTCTATTGCTGTTCTAGTGTAGCGAAGGTGGCCCAGTTGACTATGGTTGCCTAGTGAGTCGTGCATAGGATTTCATCTGACTAACCTTGATGTAAACTGCTCCTATTGTGGAGCTTGTTATCTGATTGTAAACTTGATGCTGATCACATTTGTATGTGTGTTATATGATGTAGCACTTTGATGGTTGATAATATTTGAAGTATTTCGTGTGTTTTCTGTGTGCCAAATTAAATACCAGGTATTTATTTGCGTGAAATAAAAAAAATGAAGAATATTTCCCTGATGGCTAGGACCCAGTACTAGAACCTGACAATGGGGACCCACCTGACTAGTGAACCCAATTTATAAAACAAGAAAAAAATGAAACTGTTGAGACAAAAAGGGCATGGGCCAAAAATAAAAAGGCTGCAATGTTGGGCTTGGTCCATGAAGCTGACAAAAAAATCACATGAAAAAAATATAGAAAGGCCGAATTCTTGGGCTAGGCCCATGTAGAAAACCGAATTGGACCGGGTTGAATCTTGTGCCACATCAGCTTGCCACGCTGGATGCCTACGTGGCCTGGGGAGGTTGCTAGTGACCAAAACGCCACAGTGGACTTATTTTGGTCATAAACGTTTGCGACCATTCTAGAAGAAAGGTCGCTATAGTTAGTTTACGACGCCCAGCTTTTGACCTTATGTTTTTGGTCACAAAAAGGTCATAAATGGAAATTTGTGACCATTCAGTGACCAATAGTGGTGGTCATAAGTTGACATATTTCTTGTAGTGGCCGCCGTCCTTGGCTGCGGCTCTGACTTGGCCGACACTAGCCTCAAGCGGCGGCGAGGGATCGAAGACGTATGAGGCCCGACGGCGGCGCTCGCGTTCGCCCTCGAGTCACCGGTGCAGGGCAACGCGAGGGTACCGCTTCGTGTTCCAAAAAAATAAAAAAAATGAAGTGCTGGCAGGAGAGGTCTTCAGAGCAACACTGGGGTGGAGAGCGAACCATAGGATTACGACCGACAGAAGATCTCTTGGCGCTTGATGTCCCGAAAACAATTTTTTTGGTGCTTCTAGTTTAACCGAAAACCGTGGTTCTCGAGACTTTTTTTGAAACTATGATGATTTTTATAGCAAATTCGGAAACTATACACCCTAATGCAGAAAAATCAAAAGTATCACCCTGTCGGCCTCATGTTGGCCGAAGAGAGACTTTTCGGCCAACCGTTGGCCAAAAAGGACTTTTCGGCCAACAGTTGGCCAAAGAGTCCCTCTTCGGCCAACACCTGCTATACTGTTTTAGAAGATTCATATCAATTAGGATTTCTAGTATTTTAATTTGATTCTTTTTGCATTAGATTAGAAATTTTATGAAGTTTCTGTAGATATCAAGTTTGACTAGATTTGAAAGTTTGAATTTGAATTTTCATGAATTTGCTCAAATCACTAGATTGGCTATAATTTGAGCTAGGAGTATTTTTTCAAATGATTCTTTTTGCTATTGGTTCTTTGTGACTTTGTTTATCAGTAGTAATTAATTGGCGAATTTTATAATTATTTAAAATTAGGTTTTTATGAAAACAGTTCTGTTTTAGTGTTTTATAGGTTTTATGCCATTTCTTTTAATTTTAATTGCTTTAAATTGTTTTCTTTAGTTTTTTTGACATATTCTTTTTGTTTCTATTTAGTTATCAGTAGCTATTTTATTTGTACTATTTTTTGTATTTTATTTCTTTTATCCTACTAGAAAACTTGTTTTGAGCTTCATCGGAGTTTATATTTAAAAGTTCCTTATAAATCCTGTACAACCATTGCCGTTTTATACATGAAAAAAAAACTTTTCCGCAATCTTTTTCCCTCCATTTTCTTTCCCGCCATCTTCTTTGCCACCATTTTCTCCCGCCATTTTCTTTCCCGCCATTCTCTCCCGCCACACTAAGGAGTGCTGCATCGACGGAGGATGACTATGATGCCTTCATGTGGAGTGTGAAACACTGTGTGAGAGAAGTCATAAGTGTGAAACACTCTCCAATGATGATGACGAAGCTGCAAACACTTATGACTTCTTTCAGACAGTGTTTCACACTCTACCAGCAGCACCGACGCAGGAGACACAGACCGTGTTAGACGATGTTATCTACGGTCATGGACAACATGAGGCTCGTTTTATAAGTTTAGAAGTGAAGATGGCGAGAAAGAAGATGGCGGGAGAGAATGGCGGGAAAGAAAATAGTGGGAAAGAAAATGGCGGGAGAGAATGGCAGGAAATAAAATGGCGGGAGAAAATAGAGGGAGAGAATGGCGGCAAATAAAATGATGAAAAAGAAAATGGCAGGAGAAAATGGAGGCAAAGAATGGCGGCAAAGAATGGCGGGAGAAAATGACAGCAAAGAAAATAGCGGGAGAAAATGGAGGGAAAGAACGACGAGAAAGAAAATGGAGGATAAAAGAAATAAAATATAAAAATACTACAAATAAAATATCTACTAATAACTTAACAGAAACTAAAATAATATGTCACAAAAATAAATAAAACAATTTAAAGCAATTAAAATTAAATGAATAGCACAAAACCTATAAAACACTAAAACAGAACTGTTTTCATGAAAAACTAATTTTAAATAATCCTAAAATTCACCAATTAATTACTACTGATAAAAAAAGTCACAAAGAACCAGTAGCAAAAAGAACCATCTAAAAAGAATACTCCTAGCTTAAATTATAGGCAATCTAGTGATTTGAGCAAATTCATAAAAATTCAAATTCAAACTTTCAAATCTAGTCAAACTTGATATCTACAAAAAACTTCATAAAATTTCTAATCTAATGCAAAAAGAATCAAATTAAAATACCAAAAATCCTAATTGATATGAATTTTCTAAAACTGTAGAGCCGGTGTTGGCCGAAGAGGGACTCTTTGGCCAACTGTTGGCCGAAAAGTTCTTTTTGGCCAACGGTTGGCCGAAAAGTCCCTCTTCGGCCAACAGGAGGCCGACAGGGTGATGCTTTTTGATTTTTCTGTATTAGGGTATATAGTTTCCGAATTTGCTATAAAAATCATCATAGTCTCAAAAAAAATCAGTTCTTGATGGCTGGTGCTTTTGGAGACCTTGGTTTGTGGGAGTCCTAGGGGATATGTGTTGCATTTTAGACTCTCTTTCGCTAAGGGGTGGCTGGCATTAGGCTAGCTTGCCTTATCTCGCGGCCTGATGGGGGCAAATGAGCTTAACTCATTCTGCAATCCATCTATCCGTGCATCATGCTTGCTTTGGCTGCCGCCAAGCAGCCTGCTTTAGTCGCAGTTCATTTTATATTTGTAAGAAGACACGAGGTTTTTGATAATGGAAATCGAATTGAGTGCTCTCTTTTTCAAAAAAACGTTTCGTAGAGTATTACCAGTCAACCAAATTGCCCACAAAATTTGCACCAGCACCTTGACCCAGCCGTTCATGCGGCGTATGTACTCTTCAAAGCTTTTCTCCTGTTTCCCATTCCCTCTCTGATGAGCTTTTATAGGCGATGAGTCGGAGAGTATCGTACAAGTATGCAAAGACGGCTGTTGAGATGATGATCACGGCGATGTCCCACTTCCGAAGCGAAGTGCTCTTGTGGTTGGATGGATAATATAATGAAAATCTTTTTTCCAAGCAAGTTGTGGTGGGTTTTTGATGAGGTGGGAAACTGGGCATGTGTGCATATTGGGATAAATACAATTACGTATCCTCGGCAACCCCTAGACCGGTACCTGCTTCCTTCTTTATTTTCCTTGCTTCCAGAAATACCTACCTTCAAAAGCAAAACCTACTTCCTTTACCAACACGGGCACGGCTTCCGAAACCCCCTCACCTCGGCCCGGGATAGCGATAGACGTACGAATTCAATCAATGGCGATAATGTCATCCCCTTTCCTTAGATATAAAAGAATCATTCTGAGTGAGTCCATAAGAAGTGACCCGCTTTTTCATCGGTTCCGGGGGAAGACCAAAGATCTTGCGCGACCGGTCCGCCAGAAAAACTAAAAAGAGAATGAGAGGTATGCACTGTGAAGGAAGTGAGATCAACTAATAACAACAGAAAACTTTTCTCTATGCATCTTGAGGTGGGCCTTTGATGATGTGATATATGCGGTGAGGTGACATGTGTGCATGTTAAGATGAATAAAAGTAGCAGGGGTCAACAGTTTTTTGGATAGAAACCAACAACTTAGTTATATAGGATTAGGAGGGGGGGCATTGGCCCCCTTACCCTCATGAACTATTTCCTCTGTTCCCCTGTTTTCCAGGGCGGGGCCCCATGGTTCTCAATCAATTCATGCCACATCATCTCGTGAATTGCATTACGTGGCCGTTGGGAGGACGTCGGTCACCATCCGCTGAGCACTCCGATCCGATGTATCACCTTCTACACCTCCGTAAAAATTGTGCTTGTACTCTTCGTTGTCGCCCCTGTTCAGATGAAAAGGCCGTCGTCCCGTTCGGGATGAAGGTCGTGTGCTTCACACAACAATATACAATCGTGTGGCTACAATCAGTACTATTCTAAATAAGTATCACCATTTGAGGAAGGAATTTTCAATCACGCTCATTCTCTGGATGGATGGTTATTGAATTATGACATTCACAGCAGTCCCATGTAAGTTTTGAAACCATGGTGCCTGGCTTTGCAAGCATATCGGTGTATATATACTTTAAATTCAATAAGATTTTCTTTTGATCCTCTGTCGGCCCGTTGAAGGTGGTCAGGTGTGCAAACAAACAACATAAGCGATTTTGGAAAAACAGGAAAGAAAACCCAATAATTCAAAACGCAAGTCATTCGTGGTTGTTTCATTGGAGCGAAAATTCAAATATCCATCTATTATAAAAGAACAGTAAGCAGTGAAGAAGAAACATGCATGCGGTCTTCTTGAAACCACTTGTAGGTGGATTCATGCTCCAGATGTTGTCGCTTCTCCGTGAATCACATGTCCACCATTCTCCGTGAACAGAAATATTAAACTAACATGGTTATTATAAAGTAACAAAGATTAGTGCGGTCTTTGCTTCACAGACTATCACGGGCATGCAAACGCCATCTACTTACATCCGTAAGTTCAACCAACCTAAAAGTGCCGCAATGCGATTGAAAGGCCCTACAAAACAGTGGCGTACCTAACGGGTGTGCCATGGCACACCCAGAATTTTGGGACTATTCTTTTTACCATATAATGATTAGATGATTTTTAAGGCCAAGCCAAGCCAATTGAATATACCTTATTTTTTAAAAAAGTGTGCACACCCTCCATTTTATTTTTACGTCTTGCCACTACTACAAAAGGACCATCCCCACAACAACATCTGAGATGCAACGAGTGGATCATCTGATCATCACATAAGTGGCAGTGGATCTTTACAGCAGTAAAAGTAGACGCCTTTGGCCAGAATTAAGTGAAACTTTTTTTCCAAGTGAAGAACAATAATCTGTGAAAAGTAAAATGAGTGAGCTGTAACTTCAGTTTGGACAGACACGAGGCCAAGATGGAAAAAGTAGAAATCAAATGTGTGGAAGACTAATTAAGTTTTTTTTTTGAAGGGTGGAAGACTAATTAAGTTGGATGCACAATAAGCTTCATCAGGTGGAAGAAATCAAAAACCAGCATGCCACTTTGGAAACTTTTCTTTTTATAAGAGTATAATTGAGGCTTTCAGTCTGGCCCAGTGGACTGGTACTTACCCATTTGGAACAGCTCAAAGCCCAGGCCCAGGATGTCTTCTTCCTCCTCCTGGCAACGATGAGCTCGCTCAACTGAAAAAAAGGCAACGATGAGCTCGCAACTGGTAATGGCGGCTCCTCGCCATGTGTTCGAGAGCAGGAAGGGCAGGGCAGGGTACTTGAGGCCGAAGCACGGGGGTGACCATGGCCTTCGCTGGCCCTCCCTTGGCTCCGCCACTGAGCCGCATACCTCCTCCTCCGGCCAGCAGCTGCTCCCCGCGCGCGCCCCTCGCTCTCTACACACGGTAACCTCCTCACCACCGTCTCCTCGGCGGCTCGCCTTCCTTGCACCGCAGTGATTTTGTTTTGGTGCCTTTTCCATGGGCTCTTTGGAAGCAGCGGCGCCCTTTCGGCGCATGCCCACAACCTGTTCGCGGAATTGCTCGTGCCAGTCCATGCGCTGGTGTGCGCTCCTTAACTGTGCACTGTATATGAGCTGAAGATGACTCTCGTTAAAAAGAAATCGTGCCAAATCTATGTGCTAGACTTCCTTAGATGGCTGTACCGAAGATGATTTCTACTTTAGTCATGATTAGAACATCAAACATCGTCGAGCGCTGACATGCAAATTGAAGCGTTTGTTCATCTCTACTTCTATTCTATGTGCCAACTCCAATGCTTGCTTAGTACAGTATTATATATAGCAGGAATCACCCAGGCGACATGTCATATATAGCACAGTGCGCCTCTTCTCGGAGCAAGCCAAGAACATCAGAAGGTGAAGCTACAGTTGCTGCACCTTCAGCAGCTGTCCAGGGTTGTTCTGCTCCTCTGGTTCAGGCACTGGTGGGATCAACTGCAGCTCAAGGCGTTTCCTGCTTTCACTTCCCTGGACACAACCGAGGGAAAGCTGCTCTCCGTCCTCCTTGTCGAAACCTTATTGGCAAATCCCACGAGAGAGGTCTCCAAAGGTGTGACCCTGTCTGCTCTGCTAGAGTGTTAATCAGGCATAGCTCCTCAGCGCGCTAAACACATACTGTATTAAAACAACAAATTCAATACATTACATTACGCAAACAAAAAATATATTAGGAAAACCATATAGAAGCCGCAGGCATTAAGATAACTCTACTAATCAAACAATATGATCACCAAAAGGATGCATTCCATTCAGGACAGCAACAAGATTATCTATCGACCAAAGTTCAAAAATAAAATCTATAGACCAGATTTGCACAGATGTCCCTTCATTTATCCATCCACGCACGTGCTAGATTGGTGCCAGAATGTAATTTTTGTGCATTCTGCAAGAAGAAAAGATATGTACAGAGAAAAACATGGGAAGGAGCTCATAGCATCATTCAGAGAAAGCATCACAACCGACCAGGCACCTATCGATAAAGCTACAAGGAATCGGCAGCCCAGGTCGGCTTCAGCTTCACCAAACCCGTAGGAGCTGAAGTGCTTCACCCTGAACTTCCACTCGCCCTTGGCGCCGTCAAACTCCACTCTCTGCTCTTCAGCCTTCTTCACCGGCATCTCCTTGAACTTGTCCAACCTCGGACCCTGCGTGTACTGGTCGCCCCTCTTCCTATTCATGCACTTAGCTTTGTTCAGGCCCTCCATCAAGCGTCCTATTCGACAAATCAGCATACAAAATTATTAGGTAGCTCATACCATCGCACCCAGCTGCCAACAGGGGGTCGCCGCATTTCTCCGATGAAACATATACTCCATTGCACGACTCACTGATTCAACCAACCCATCGACTCGACGAGGAGGATTTCTCACCTGTACTTCAGAATCCGTCTCACTTCTTAGTTCAGAAGTTCCATCCCCGCGCGCACTGTACTCTGTTGGAAATTTCTCGCTCACTCACTTCAAGCACTGTATATAGCACTCCTAAGTTCAATCCTTCATACAGATCCTTGCACTGAGTTGCCGGCTTGCAGCATCGCTATCTATGTGGAATCTAGTAAGAAATATGGCTAGAATCAACAAATGTACCAATCAGAAAGAGACCCCAAAGCATGTGGTTCTGATTACTTCCTCCTGATCAATTCCTTCCACTTGATCAATGAGAGGTGCGGCACAAAGAAGATGTTTAATTTCCACGGGTTTCATGCTCTTACTGGGTGTTTTCTCAGTCTCAACCTGGACGGCGGTGATCCATAGCTGATTCTTGGGGGGTCTATATTGAATGGCACGCCTGTATATACAAGAACATTAGAGGTGATGACATCTTTCATAAACTGATCACCATGCATAATTGAGAGAGAGAGGGAGAGAGATTCACCTTGCACCACCCAAAACAATATGGTACCAGAGTCGACCTCTTTGCCAGCATAATCCAAACACATTCTTTCGCTCTCCCACTGTTTACTCTCCCATGAGAATGGCAAAAAGATTGGGTCTTTGAGGTACACAATATGATTTTCAGAGAGTAGTTCATAAGCAGCAAGCCCACGATTTGAGCATGTGTAGATAAAACCATCCACAAATACACATGCGCCGTTTAAAAGGCGGTTTCTAAGCATAGCCCTTGGCAGGTATTCTCCCCATATAGTCCAAGGCATGACAACATGCCACTTCTTGGCACCGACGTCAAACCGAAGACAAGAACATGTGATAGTATCACAGACTATAAAGGAATCATCACCCAGTACAACATATCCCGAGAGCTTGACCTTCCTGTCAAGAACATTAGACTGGTCTGTGTGGCAGCGCACCCATGAGGTGGATCCAGGAGGAGAAACATGGTGGGCCTTAGAGTAAACTTGGAGAGTCTCAGTAAGAGCAAAAGTCGCTCGACCAACTTGGATAACCATAACAAAAGGATCGTCAACAGAAACAGGCCGGCGTGCAAGGATATCCATAGCGTGACATGTGGTGTCAAGATTAATCACATCCATGCCATCTTTTAGGAATGAGACAGCACATAGTTTTGAGCTACTCCGAAAAAATGCCTGTGCCCATGATCATCTCCATGTACAATGTAATGTGGTTTGAGAGGAGGTGCGCTTTCGAATTCTAACCCTGGAATCTCATCCAGACTGGTTTTATAGATAAATGATTGTGAACCACCTTGGCAGATAATAAACAAGTGATCCTTGTCAATATGGATACGTGGTGGCTTCACGTACCTAGGAGGACTTGGTGGGAGAAAATGCCTGGATGAAAGAAGCAAAATATGTCATGCACTAATTAAGAAGCTTGGAAGGCACAAAGAAACTTGGAACCAAAGTAATGTCTAGACCTGCAAGGATCATCAAGCACTTGCTCTTCATGGAGTTGAGGCAGCAGCACCTTGTCATCCATATACTCTCTAAGTGGTTGATTAGTAGATAAATTAAAAGATTAATTTGTAAGCAAGATGACCAAAATGAACACATGGATTAGTGGAGAGAAAAACTTACTGCACAAAGCATAATTGAAATTCATGGATGTGTTTCATGGGCAACATGTCGAGCTGGCGGAAGGTGGAGTGCAGGACCTTGACATCCCAGGGCAGGGGAGCAATGTGGAAGGTGGTGACAAAGGCATGTAGGTGGTCACACCCGCATGAGAGATCGAGGCTGATCCAGACAGAGCACATGAGCCCCGAGCCCAGATGGGCGAGGAAGCCATCTCCTTGCATTACAATGAAAGGACAAACGGAGTCAATCCTCGCAGGCAGATGCAGCTTGAGCCTTCGCTCTTCATCTGCCGGTGCGAGCTTGTATTCGTAGACCACGTTGTTCCACAGCATGTAGATGGCATTGCTTTCTTGCGTACAGGCCGCGGCCATTGATAGGGAGGTAGCACTCGTCTGAGGTGCGGATTACCTTGGTCCACAGCCGGAGTCTGGGGCCGAGCAATCGAAGGTGAAGAAGAGGCTATTCTGGAGGGAGATGAGAATCATGGTGCCCCCATCCCGGCCGTGGCCGGGGAGCACCGCGTAGCCCTGGAGGAAGCTGCCACCCCAGATGGGGAAGGAGAGGTCGAATTTGCAATGGTGGATGAAGGGGCTGCCGACCTGCTCCCAGCGTCCTCCGGCTACGCCCTCTTCCTCCTCGTGGATGACGAGGCGTTGCACCACCAGGTGGAAACTGGAGACGGAGCAGCGGCCCGCGGACACGGCCCATATGTGGCCGTCCGCGGAGACGGCATGCAGCGGCCATGCGTGCTCCAGGCCAGCGGAGGGAGGGGCGCTTCGGCCCGCAGCTCCTCCTCGTCGGCTTCCAGCTGCAGCTGCAGGGCGTGGGTTGGCTCGTTCTCCTCCTGCTGCACGACGCAGAGGGAGCGGCCGTCTGGAGCCAGGGCGGCGTCGGCCCTCAAGCTGCTGCACCCGTGCGAGCTTTTGAGGTCGTGAAAGATCTCCAGCACCTCGTTGCTCCGGCCGGAGATCCGCCCCGATCTCGCCACGCGGAGACGGTGGAAGCGTAGGGCGCCCCTCATGACGCCGACGAGCAGCGACCAGGCGGGGCCCTCGTCGGCATTCAAGGGAATGTCGACGAAATCCTTGCCGGGGAAGACCTGAGGGAGCGGGGCCGCCCTCTTCGGGTTAGGGTTAGCCTCCGCTGCCGCCATCTTCGGGTTAGGGTTAGGGGTTTGGGGACAAGTCTGGGTGACTAATTAAATTGGCGGGATGCTTGTTTTTTTGTTGTTGAGGACTTGATGCTTCGTGCTGGGCTGGCCCAACTTTATCTATTTGATTTTCTTATTAAATAAATATTTAAAAGTGTTCATCTAAAAAATATATTTAAAAGTGTTCAGATGTTGTAATAAATCTGTTTACATAATTTTATAAAAGTGTTAAACTATTTAAGTTTTTACCGATCCTAAAGAAAAAAAAGGTTTTCTATACAATTCTAAAAAACCATGAAACTTAAAAAATGTTCAATTAATTAATTTTGTAAGGTGTTCACGCTTTAAAAAAAGTGTTTGTGCATTTTTTAAAAGCATACATTTTTCTCATGACAATAAAACATGTCACATATTTCACAAAAAAATGTTTGAATAATTCGAAAAAAATAAGTTCCTGACATTAAATTTTCAAAATATTGTTCGTGGAATCAAAAGATTATTCACGTATTTTTTTAAAAAACATCAAACTTAGAAATTAGGGTCAAAATTTAAGTGATCAAAAGATGATTGGAGCATAAAGCTAATAGTCTTGTAAACTTAGAAATTAGGGTCAACATTTAAGAGATCAAAAGATGATTGGAGCGTAAAGCTAATAGTCTTATAAACTTAGAAATTAGGGTCAAGATTTAAGTGCTCAAAAGACCTGAAGGATCGGGGTCGAGCAGCCCCCCTCCTCTTTGCTCTTCTTGGGCGCCGACATCTTTGGGTTACGGTTAGCCTTCGCGGCCGCCATCTCCCACTCCGACTCGCTCTCCGCCGTCGTCACCTTTGGGTTAGGGATTTGCGGGTAACTAAATCGGCAGGGTGTTTATTTTACCTGCGATTGCAATTATAAGTAAGCTACTTAGCCTGCCTTGTCTTAATTTTCGGATCCACCTGATATGAACTTGGTTTGTAGTATTCTACATATACATAGCAGTAGTATTTTATAGATGATGAAAATGGTTTTTTCAATCCTACTCCAATATACTCCCTTTGTAAATAAATAGAAGACGTTTTAGGTCACTAAAGTAGTGTGAGAGTCTAGCTTAATAGGAATGATAGGCTACTCATATCAACAAGGAATTCCTTCTTTTGCGGGAGCCCATTTGAAAAACTTCAATGTTAAGCGTGCTTGGCTTGGAGCAATTCTAGGATGGCTGACCGACCGAAAAAATTTGTCCCGGGTGCACACGAGTGAGGACAAAGTGTGTAGGAAAGACTAGTGTTGGTCTGTGGGGCCAGTCTAGATCCCTCAAGGCGTTACTGCCGGGAACCGGTGGGAAGGTTCCTGTGGGCCGACAAGCACATCGATTCCTTTGAGTGGGCGTGTATGTGAGAGCCTAGCTTAATAGGAACGACAGCCTACTCATATCAACAAAGAATTCCTTTTTTCCCGGGAGCCCGTTTAAAAAGAACTTCAAAATTAAGTGTGTTTAGGTTAGAGCAATTCTAGTATGAGTGACCAAACAAAAAGCTGGTCCCAGATGCACACAACTGAAGAGAAAGTATGTAGGAAAGACTAGTGTTGATCTATGGGGTCAGTCTAGATCCCTACAGACGTAATGACCAGGAACCGGTGGCTGTGGCCGGGGCGTTACAAGTAGTGACATAATAAAACATCTTACATTATTTGTTTACAGAGGTAGTAGCTCGCTAAACTGTAAATTTTACTCCTATTACTTAGTACTAATTATTTGTTTGAAAGTATGGATTAAATTTGCAGTTCTAATTTTAAAATTTGAGGGGAAAGATGAATCCCAAATGTTTTGGAAATATCAAGTGGAAATGAATGCATGACATGACTGGCTGGTTGAGTAGCAAAATTGCAGGAGTAGTAGTATCTGTCCCTCTCTGCCACTGCAAGCTTAATGCCCACAGTAATTCTGATAGTACAATTTAGTTATTACTAGTGGAGGAACAGCAGCAGCCAAGGCAAAGGATCACCCTACACTGGCAAGAATGCATGACTCACTCTTTGTGCAGTACTCCCTCCATTCACTATTATTATAAGATGTTTTTACTCATTTCAGTCCGCGTGTAGTTTATATTAAAATATCTAAAACATTTTAGTGAACGGAGGGAGTACAAGAGTAGGAGTTGTAGTAGTATATGTCTCTGCTAGCTTAATAATTCTGTTGGGACAGAGCTCTATTACTCCACTTGATTAGAGGAGGAATAGCAGCAGGGGAAGAAGCGGAGCCAAGGCAGAGGATCCGGCGGTGACTCGCCTGGTTTGGGCGGCGGAGGCGTTGCAGGAGAGGGTGTCCGGGTCGCTGAAGCAGCCGTGTGTCTGCGCGATACCCCTGCCGGCGTCCTCCAGCAGGAAGCTGGAGTTGGGGCTGCCGCTGGTGAGGAGGAGGCACCAGAATCCTCCGTCCACGCCGGCGCCCACCAGCGTGGCAGCGTCTGGTCCTTGCCGCGGAACACCGTGGCGTTGGTTATCTCGAAGTCGTAAACGCCCGCGTGCAAGCCGCATCCGAGGATGCGGCCTGAGATGGCGCCGACGGTGGGGAGCTCGACCCCGCAGTTGGCGGCGTAGACCTCGGTGATGTCGGTCTCCGGCGGACGGCAGGGCGGGGCGAGCGTGCCGCCGTCAGCGCACCCGCTCTTGTCGCTGCATCGGGAGATGTACTGCAGCGCCATGCAGCCGAGGCCCTTGCTGTGGCGGAGGGTGGGCAGCTTGGCCGATGCCCGGTCGCCGTTCACCATCGCCACCAGGTCGTTCGCCGGGTTCCCTCCTCGTCGTCCTCCTCCTTGTGTACGTAAGAAGAAGAAGAAAACGAGAACATAAAAAATAATTGAGATGTATGTACGCATACAGATACAGGAATCTACAGTAAGTCGGAAGAAGAAGAAGATGCAGAACATGATAGAATAAATTACCGTGGTGGATGGTGGGTGCAGCCAGAGGCAGCATCCCAATCGTGCAAACGCAAACCATGGCGAGGTTGAAGATCCCCCACCACATATTCACTGACTCAATCAGTTGGATTTGTACAAGAAAGAAGAAGAAGAAGAAGAAGAAGAAGAAGAAGAAGAAGAAGAAGAAGAAGAAGAAGAAGGAGGAGGAGTCGATAGATAGATCACAAGAAAGAAAAAAGATGAAAAGCGAGCGAGGAGAGGACGGACACGGAAACAAGAAAGGGAAGAATGGATGGGGAAAGTGGAGGCCCAGCTGCTGGTCTTTTGTTCCAGCTGAGCGAGAACGCAACGCACCCGCAACGCAGTAGGCTGTGCACTCCTCCTACCTCCTTTTCTCACTCACATTGCTAATCAAATGCATTTTTTTACGGGTTGCTAATCAAGTGCATTATCTTGTTTTTTTTAGTAATTTGATTTTTGGGCATTCATGTCATTTGCTATTCATTTTTATTGTAACTGTTTGTGTATCATAGAAATTCATATTATATCAAATGAAATAATTGTTGTTTAGTTGTTATTTTTATGTGCGGAAAAATTAATGAGAAGTAGTATGGGTGCACCCGCTAAAATATCTCATTGATAATTGTTGAGTTGGCCGAGGCAAAACCCCGTACAAGTTTTTCTAGGCAATGAGGTGTGGTGGGCCGTGATGATGACATATTTCAGAATGATGTAGGGGGGCGCTCTCAAAAGGAGGGTAGCATCGGAGGGTAGCCGTTCTTCATGGTATAGTTTTTCTTTTCTTTGAACGGTCACCGGGGCGAGAGGATATGTACGTACCTAAATATATTACTCAAAAAGCTGCCAAAGCTAAGAGTCATCTTTTAAGCTTTGGCTGATCCAGTTTATAAAGGAAACCCGATCAAAAATCTAAACAAATTGATCCCGTTTATGAGAAAAACCGGGCCAAAAATCGTACAGGTAACAAGGTTACAGGAGATGATTCATGGTACAGTTTAGTTATTACTTGTGGAGGAACAACAACGGGAGGAGCAGCAGCCAAGGCAAAGGATCACACTACACTCGCAAGAATGCATGACTCACTAGTTGTTGGGTGGGCGGAGCTGGTGAAAGAGAGGGCGTCGTCTGGTTTGGTGGCAACTTTGATGGAATCACAAATGCTTGAGAAAATGATCACACTACACCGGCAAGAATTACAAGAATAGGAGTCCTAGTCGAAACTATCATTGTCAGTTTACAAGCACAGACTGTCAGTTTACCCCGCACATTTTGCTTATCTTTTCAGTTAGTTTACTTGCCTTGTTTATTACTTGTATATTTTGCCAAATTGTAGTGATAGTCAGGTATGCGTAACTTTGGTAAGTCTTACTTACCAAAGTACATGAACCTATTTGCTTCGGTTTTGGTCTAGGGACTATGAAAGCCTTACTTTCAACATAAGGTCATCTGTGCAAGTTTTATACATTTTTTTGAACTTCAAGTTATATATTTCTGAAGATTCCTAGGTTAGTTTGATTATTCATCACCAATTGTACTGGTGCTTAAGCAGCAGTGATAGTAAGTTATGCTTATAAGTTGGTACCATTTTGTGTTGTTTCATTAGCTTATGGACAAGAATGCCACTTTTTTTTGTCGTTTTTGAATTACTGGTACATATGAATCGATGTAACATTTGATTTGGTATGCAAAACCATATTTATGCTGTGGACCCTGAATCGCTCCCGGAAGGAGTACAACTAACACACATCAACCTAAATGACCAGAGCTGTGCTGGTCTCCCCAAGATGAAGCTTATGTCTCTCCAGTACCATCCGGAGTCCTCCCCCAGGCCCCATGACTCAGACTTCGGTATGTATAACTTCTTGGCTACTGCATGCACGCAAAACAGTTTTTCGGAAGAAAATTATTAGTTCCATTATTAATCCGGTTGTGGATATGACTTCACTGTTTTAACTCTTTTGGCGTTGCAGCGTTTGGTGAATTTGTGGAGCTGATGAAGAACAATAGATTGTGAGCGGAAGGAAGGTTGGGATGCTTGGTGAGCATCATGAGTTGCAAAACTTGTACTCGGTTGGGTTTGTTGTTGGACCGACGCATCGAGCTCCAAGGAGTTTGTATTTTTCTTGTTGATTTCTCTTATCAGCTGATCAAAACCTGTAAAGTAACTAGTGGTATTGTACTATTTATTGGAGTTTAAAGAATAAAATCCTTTGAGCTGTTGTATTCTGTTGCCCTAGCCTGCAAGCTCTCAGATGTCTTGACGTCCGTATGAAATCCGCCTCATTTGCTTTGCAGTATATAGAAAAAAAGAAAAAACCAGGACTCATTTCCAATTTAGCTCCTGAGTTGACAATACATACATTTCTCTTAGTCTCAAGTCTAGTCAGAAAGGGGTGCTGTTGCGAAACCGAAGAAATATAGGAGGTGATGTGGCGAGAGTATTCATTTTACAGGTTCAACGCCAACACGACATGTGAATATCGATCGGATTTTTAACTCGGCGCATTTTACTGACTTTTGGAACAAATTATCCAACTCCTTAACTAAGAATTTAACTTTGATGTCCCGAAGACATTGAGGCTAAGGAGGTGTTTGTTTCGGAAAAATAATAATCCTCATAACCTGTTTACAGTGTAAACCCAAAATGTTACGCGTGTTTGGTGTGTGTAGGCCGTAATGGGCTGCTTTCGTGAAGGTGTGTGTAGGCCGTAATGGGCTGCCTCCGTGAACGGTTCCAGCCCAGCTTTCGATCGATACCATCCACACACACACACCTCCCTGGGTAAAGGTTGTGTTACCGCATGCACCTCCTTCTCCCAGATCTCCTACTCCTCTACCAGTGTTGGCGCCACCTCAATCCCCTTCAAGCCCTCTGAGCCACCTCTCTGACCCCCTCCGAGCCACCTCCTCCCATCTCTGATGGTCGACCAGTAACCGAACCCGTGCCTTCTCCTAGTCGAGACCCCTTTCACGCCGCCCTAGCTCGCCCTCATCGCCGGCTGGACCGTTCGCTGCAAGGTTGAGGCTCCCTCCCTCATCCATCCTCCTTCTTCTGTCATTAGTCCTCCGTCCTCCTCCCTTGTCTACTCTCCTTCCCGTCCTTTGTGTGCTCTCCTTCCTTTGCAGCCACCGTCCGCGACGACCTTGGAGCAGACACCGTAACTCTGATTACTTTACGGGCATCAACCAAACATAACAGAGATTTATCTATTATGTTTCGTTACCAGCGTGATCTAATTCCCTCACTGTTTACATTACTACCCTCTAATCGAAACACTTCCTGAATAGCTTGCCAAGAATGAGATTTCCAAGAAGAATGAGGTTCGATTGAGTATGTGCACGAAGACTTCAATGTTGGCTTTCAATTGTATCCCCTTAGTAGTACGGTTTGCCACGTGACCAAATGGGTCTGTTAAACAAAAGTCTACACCACGGCTTCATATTCCTCAACAGGTATTCTGGATTCTTTAATTATTTCACACAAATTTTAGGGGTAATAATTCTTCGGTTAAACCAGAGGGACTTCCACCTGTGTATACTCACAAACACATAAGCCATTTTAACTGTTTTTATATTAATCGTCCAAAACATCAAAGGGGCAGTAGATACACTTCCACCTGTGTACACTCACAAACACATTAGCCCTTTAACTCTTTTTATTATTGATCGTCCAAAACATTAAAGGGGCACTAGATACACTTACATAACCCTTGACAAATGAACAATAACATATTCCCTTCGTTTCAAAATATCTGAAGTTCTAGGTTTGACCTAAGTCGAACTTCTTTAAGTTCGATTAGGTTTATAGAAAAGTGTATTAAAATCTATTACACCAAATTAGTTTTATTAGATTCGTCGCAAACTCACAATGTATATATATACTTGATGATGTGGGTATTAGTAAAACTTTCTATAAACTTATTAAACTTGTTGAAGTTTGACTTTGAACAAACTTTGAACTTCAAATGTTTTGAAAAGAAAGAAGTGCCCTACATAATAAGGGAATAAGGATTTTTTTCTTTCAAAAATTAGAATAACCCCATGCCTTTGCATCGATCGATACAACCAATTGCGGTACTCCAGGTAATTGACTCGGATAATTCTTACGTTGGAGAAACAACGGTAGCAGTTCTTTGTCGGAAGGCAACGATTGCACACACGGTCATGAATTCTTACGAGATTTTTAATTAATAAGATCAATAGAATATTCAGTATTCTGGGGTCTACAATATGTGCCGATCGGGTGGTGCCACAATATGCTACTCCCACCGTCTCATAATGTAAGACGCTTTCTAAAAACGTCTTATATTCTGGGACGGAGGGAGTTCAGTTGATATAAAACCAGCTATAGCTGACAGTACATCACATTTGCATGGTTCTATTAGCTGACAACATGCTTCATTTGAACAACCAAATGTTGATGCCAGGGTGGAGCTTGAATCAGATAATTCACTAAGTTCCAAGGAAACACATTTAATAGGGTGTGAGTGGGACAATGATTACATGAGCACAAAATGTTCCCCTATGGAACCAGTTACCGGTGGCATCTATCCCTTGTGGATCATGAGAAATGAGGCGCCGATTCAAGTGGTTTACTAGAAGTAACAAATGACAGTAAGACCAGAGTAAGATAGTGCCATCGATGTTTGTTTTTCATGCTCGCTATATAATGGTTAAATTCTCTTTAAGAAAAAGATGATACATTACTATATATTAAGGGGGGAAATTATATTTTTCAATCCTTGACTTTTTCAAAATATACAAATGGTCCCTTAACTTCAAAACAAGCAAATCTTAGTCCCTAATTGAAACCAGACAAGTTTAGTCCCTCCTGCTTCTTCGGGTGGTTTCCTACCGACATGGAGTCATATGCTCAAATGTTTTAGGTGCTTGTAAATTTTCGTCGAAAAATATCATCCAACGAGCTCTACACGTGAGAAACAAAAATCAATGCTCAATACTTTGAGCAGTGAAATCTTTTTATTGTGTATAGCTCCTCCTCAAACATTTTTTCAGCATGAAATTTGGCAAGCACCTACAAAGTTTGAGCATATTTGATGTCACAAAATTTCAGATTTAGTTTTCTATTTTTTTGAATTTAGGGTTCATTCAGGGAGAACTGGGAATCGAACTCACAACGACCACGTGATTGAACACTAGCTAACCACTGCACCACCGCCAGTTACTTGTTAGCTTTAGTAAAACAGCACCTCTTTGACCTTTCCTTCAGTATAAACATTAAACATATACTATTATATACCCACTATAAATTATACTATTTGAATAAAGAAAACATAAACGTGAAAACGCATTCACATAAACCATGAATTCAAAACAAAAGCTCGCAATACAAAAAGATTGTGAATTTGAAAAAACTTCATCGAATTTTAAAAAAAGTTCATCAAATTTAAAAAAAAGTTCATCAAATTTCAAAAAAACTTCATCGAATATGAAAAACAAGTTCACCGTATTTGAAAAAAAGTGAATTTGAATTTTTTTTCACCGAAATTGAATATAGTCATCAAAATTGAGAAAAGTTCATCGAATTTGAGAAAAGTTCACTGTATTTGAAAAAAGTTCACCGAAATGGAAAAAAGTGCATCGAAATTGAGAAAAGTTCATCGAATTTCAGAAAAAGTTCATCCAATTTGAAAAAAACTTCACGAATTTATAAAAAACTTCGTAAATTTAGAAAAAGGTTCACGAAATTTATAAAATGGTGCATTAAAGAAAACAAAAAAGAATGATAAAAAAGAAAAAAGTATAAACCGAACAGAAAAGGGAATATAAGAAGAGAAACGAACTTTTAGTGCAGCAGTGTGGTGATGGCGAGGTGGTTAGTGCGTAGCGGTTGGATCAGAGAGGTTGAGGGGCC
The DNA here is from genome assembly GCF_018294505.1 of Triticum aestivum. Taxonomy (NCBI): domain Eukaryota; kingdom Viridiplantae; phylum Streptophyta; class Magnoliopsida; order Poales; family Poaceae; genus Triticum; species Triticum aestivum. The sequence continues at coordinate 569,777,172 of NC_057794.1, forward strand.
GAACCCTGCTGCGCGAGCACTTTTTGGCGTTTTCGAAAAAAAGAGGAAAATACTCGAATGGGCGGGCCCAGTGCGGGGCGCTGTAGGCGCCAGTTTGCAAAATACACGTTAATGGGCGCCTGCAGGGCCAAATAGGGTTTGCCGGTTTAGGGACACCCGAGAGCAGACATGGCCACCTGGGCAATACCTAACGTTTCGGCCCATTAGCTCACGTACCCGACACATCATGGGCCCGCCGACACATCGTTAAACAGGGCATACCTCACGCGGCACGCTCGAGGCCGTGTCAGGGCCGTATGGTCAGGCCCGCGTGCCGGCACAACGCGACACATTTCTTTCTAGAATTATTTTTTTATATTTTTTGAGAAGAACACTAGAATTAATTTTATATAGGCCAAGACAGCCGAAATGGGCCCCAAATCGTGTGCTCCATAAAGGATAAATGGGCCATAGGCCCACCGCCTTTAACTAATGTGCTGGGCCTGGACCAGGACGAAATCACTAATTGAGAAGTACTCCTGGAAAAGATGACTCCCAACTTCCTAGCTGTGAGTTTTTTCTTTTTTCGTAGATCCGTTTATACAAAATGTTTTATCTCTTAAACCGTGCGTCAAAATCTCGAACCATTTTTATCGTTGGATTTCTCGCGTCGAGATCTTCGAAACTAGATCTCAGGTTGATAGATTTTGATGAAAAAAATTAATGAAAAGAACGAACGAAAAACCAAAACGGGAGCATGTTTTTCCCCCTTTCCGGAAGTCATTTTCGTGAGGCACGTCGAAACTAAAACCGTGCCTTTCACGGAAGGAAAATCTCATGAAAGGAAAAAAAGAGAAAATATGTTTTTTTTCTAGTTTTCGGGAGGCACAACCATGTCTCTCGCAGAAGCAAAATCACGCCTCTCACAAAAAAATACGTTTTTTTTTGTTTTGAAGAGGCACAACCGTGCATCTCGCGAAAGCAAAACCGTGCCTCTGACAAAGAAAAAAAAATAAAAAACATATTTTTTCGTTTCCGAGAGACACAGCCATGCCTCTCGCGGAAGCAAAACCGTGCCTCTAACAAAAAAAGAGAGAAAACATGTTTTTTCGTTTTCGAGATAGACGACCGTGCCTCTCACGAAAGCAAAATCGTACCTCTCTCGAAAGCAAAACCATGCCATCACGAAAAAAAGCGTTTTTCACGCATTTTTTCAATAAAAAGTTAAGAAAGACTGGTGAAAAACAAAAAGTCGAAAACCCTGAAAAACAAAACATTTAAAAAACCAAAAACGCGTGCGAACAAATAAATAAATAAATAAAATCCGAAGAAAAACGCCCAGAACGCGATATACGACGACGGTTGAGAGCGCGAGTGGTCTGAGGCTGCATGCGTGTCGGAGGACCTGGAGCTGCTGCATGCGTGTCGGCACGGCACGGCCCGTCCCGTTTATAAACGGGCTGCCGTGGGCCATGGCAGGCACGCTTAATAGGGGCCTCGCTGTGCCGGCCCATTTGGTCAACTCTCTCTCCAAGCCCTAAGGCTCCACGCTCCCTCTCCCCGCCGCCTCCGCACCGTGCCTTCGCAGCCGCCGCCGCAGCTATGGGTGAGCCCCTCCGTCTACCAGCTCCTCTTCCTCCCGCAACCTGGTCCGTTTGCCTTGTCGCACGTATTATTGCGCGCTCGTTTTGATGGATTCGTGGTGGCAGGCGCGTACAAGTTGGTGTCGGAGCTATGCAGGAGGAAGCAGTCGGACGTGATGAGGTTCGTGCAGCGCAGGGCTCTCGGCTCCCAGGCCAAGCAGGTTCGCTTTCCCTCTTACTCCAGATCCGATCCTCTCTTGTGTTCCTTGTGCGATGCCATGGCTGGGTGCATCTATGTCTGTGATTGCTGGCCTAGGCCGACTAGTTTTCTTTGTCTGTATTTCTGGTTGTTCCTTGTGCGGGGAAAATGCGTCTTTTCTGCCCCGTCGATGCTAGGTTTAGTTTTAGTTGATGCAAGTTAATTTCTATGCCATTTTTCTGCAATAAACTACAGTTGGTCTTTTGGAACAGATCTGAGCTTACGCCAGTCATGATGCCACGAACAAATGTTTATAAAATACACGCGCGAGGAGACACTATCTGGGTGTCTCTTGGGTTATCTACCAATTTTACAAGCTTTAACCGCTTGTGTTCATTGCCCCGTTGTTTCTGACTAGTAATTTGGACCATCCCATTCAGTTTATACTATCTGAAACTTATGTACTGTGGACATAGTTAATTGCATCATTCATGTCTAAATTCTTGCCTTGTTTCATTCTTGAATGCCTGTTTCTGTTTCTATGCGAGCCTTGCACACTGAAGCATTTTCATTGGACATATACACAGCTAGTTCCTTGGGTTCATACATTAGATTGAGGGTTCGATTGGTAGTATTAGATGCTACCATTTGGTAAAATGTTATTGTCCATTAAGCATTGGTGCATAGCTGGCGCCAGAGGTGGGTCACCGCAGTGCCAGGGACGAAGGGAAGGGCTGGCGCCGGAGGGGACTGCAGCCGCAGTCATTAGAGGTCAGATTGGATCTGACCGCGGTGAGCATGACCGGAGACAACGGAAGGGGAGCCGGAGAAGAGGAAGTATCAACATCGGAGGAAAAACGGAACGGGAGGGTCTTGGCCTGCAGGGCTCCGCCATCTTCGTTTTGCCTTGGCGCCGCCGTCCTCTTTCTCATGGTGGAGGGACGATGGGACGAAAGAGAGGCTGGAAATGATTAATGAATTAAACAGAGAGACCCAAAAGGATTCAATGAAACCAATAGGGTATTAATTTCATAGTTCAGGAAGTATTGTTAGAAGCTAAATCAAGCAGAGTAGACCCGTTTTCTTCTAGATCAAATTTGACATTAGCAAATGAACGAATAAATTCATTTAGATTGACTGCCATTGCTCTGCCCCAAACAAAACAAAACAATGTAGGTCGCGATCAGATCTCTAGCAAAGCAAACCTCTCGGAGAATTAGGGCAATTCTAATGAGGGAGCCTAGCCTAGGTGTTGAACTGGTTTCCATTGTAAGCTAGCCCTACTCATATGGAAATCAGAATGGCGATGAATCCAATCTAATACGTACTGCAGTTCAGTTCTTCAGTGTAGCATCTGATTCGAGATGGCTAATAGCGGAGTAGTATCTTGATGCGGAATTAAAGAGTTAATTCGAGGTAAAAGCACGTACCGTGGAGTTGGTGTTGTTGGATCCAGGCCGGCTGCCGTTGCTGAAAAGTGAGAGGCCGCCGCTGTCGCAGCAACCGTAGGAGGTGCTGGCCGTCGGAGGAGCGGGAGGCCAGCGGCGGGGTTGCCGCATCCAACACTGTCCAAGAAGCGCGAGACCGCTGCATCAGGTGGAGACGCCGATTGTCGGAGTGCGAGGCTGGCGGCGTACCGGAGCATAGCCATCGCCAAAGATCAGCTCTCCTGAACCCTACAGTCACTTGGATGGAGAGAGATCGGCCGATTCGGGCTTGGGTGTGCTACATGTTTTGTGCTTCTTAGTGGTGGGCTTATTGACTTGCTCCTGTTAGGTCTTTGCCACAGAGTAGAAAAAGCCTGAGACGGTGAAGGATGGGTCTGGGACGACGACGGCGACGATGTGGTCGTGTCGGAGACAAACTGCGAGGAACTCAATAGGGTCCGCCGAAGAGAGAACACGGTCACCGTGCTTTGAAGTGGAATGTGTGCTCTCTCCGGTGTGCTCTCTCTGGCGGACCCTATCGAGTTCCTCGTGGTCTGTCTCCGTCACGACCACATCGTCGCCGTCGTCGTCCCAGACCCATCCTTTATCGTCCCATGCCTCTTCTACTCTGTGGCAAAGGCCTAACATGAGCAAGTCAATAAGCCCACCACTAAGAAGCTCAAAACATGTAGCACACCCAAGCTTGAATCGGCCGATCTCTCTTCATCCAAAGAAAGTGATAGTACGGTTCGGGAGAGCTGCTCTTTAGCGATGGCGATGCTCCGGTACGCCGCCGGCCTGGCGCTCCGCCGGTCGTCGTCTCCACCTGATGCCGCGGTCTCGCGCTTCTTGGACAGTGCTGGATGCGGCAACCCCGTCGCTGGCCTCCCGCTCCTCCGACGGCCAGCACCTCCTGCTGCTGCGACAACGGCGGTCTCACTTTTTTAGCAACAGCAGCCGGCCCGGATCCAACAACACCAACTCCACGGTACGTGTTTTTACCTCGAATGGACTCTTTAATTCCGGATATTACTCAGCTAATAGCCAAACTCGAATCAGATGTTGCACGGAAGAACTGAACTGCAGTACGTATTAGATTGGATTCATCGCCATTCGGATTTCCATATGAGTAGGGCTAGCTTACAAGGAAAACCAGTTCAGAACCTAGGCTAGGCTCCCTCATTAGAATTGCCCTAATTCTCATGGAGGTTTGCTTTGCTAGATATCTGATCGTGACCTAAATTGTTTTGTTTGGGGCAGAGCAATGGCAGTCAATGTAAAGGAATTTATTCGTTTCTTTGCTAATGTCAATTTTGATCTAGAAGAAAACGGCTCTACTCTGCTTGATTTAGCTCTAATCTACTTTGCTAATGTCAATTTCCTCACCTATGAAATTAATACCCTATTGGTTTCTATTGAATCCTTTTGGTTCTCTCTGTTTAATTCGTTAATCATTTCCAGTCTCTCTTTCGTCCCTCCACCACGAGAAAGAGGACGGCGGCACCTAGGCAGACGGCGGAGCCCCGCAGGTCGAGACCCTCCCGTTCCATTTTTCCTCCGCCGCTGATCCTTCCTCTTCTCCGGCGTCCCTTCCCGTTGTCTCCGGCCATGCTCGCCGCGGTTAGATCCAATCTGACCTCTAAGGGCTGCGGTCCCCTCCGGCGCCAGCCCTTCCCTTCGTCCCTGGCACTGCGGTGACCCACCACCATAGCCCGTCTCCTCCCTCGGGCCACGGCTCCCCTTCTTCTTGGTCCTCCTCGGCTCCCGTTCTTCCTGCATTAACACGACTCCCTTCTTCCTCCACCATTCTAGAATATTTGATTGATTTTTTTGTTTCTATATAATCATCCAATTGTAATCACACATCATACAACTTTTGTTTTGATGGATATACTAATGTTGCTCTGCAATTCCATAGTTTGACATCCATATTGAAACCTCGGTATAATTTCGTGAGCCAATTCAGTTAACATCCAACCAACTGAATTTGTATTCATGTTCATTATGGTTCCCTAGCTGAAATGGAATTGAAACTAATACAATACAGAGGTCCCCAATACAGACATCCAAACACAAAGTTAGGGTAATATGATGGAGATGTTCTGTACTATGTGATAGGCCTATAGTGCAATCTTCATGCAATCCACTAATTAGCTCGGTCCGGAATTTCTCTTTTTTATTACTCCTACATTGATTGTATGTAAACTTTCTCTGCAACAAAATGTTGTATCTTGTATGTTAAAACGAGTTCTGAAAAATAGGTAAAGCAATACTAGAAATGTGTGTACAAAATTTTCCAGATTTTTTCATGACTTTTGTTAGTTCACTGCACGTCTATTCATATATCTTGTCGAAGGAGATGATATTAGAAGAAGGCTACAGATCTAGACATTTGCTACCCCTTTTGTTGCAATTTATAATGTCAAGTTTGTTAATTGTTGTAGCTTGGCAAGCCTATTAAGGAGACCAAGGAAGATGTGTACCCGAGGACCCACAAGTCACCTGCCAAGATACGCATAATTATGAAATCTTTCAATAACCAGAAGAACAATCTGAAGGAGCTTGCGCCGTACATGCATAAGGTTGGGTTGCCTGAATCGCGGTCCTTATACACCGTGCTGCGATCACCTCATATTGATAAGAAATCCAGGGAGCAATTCTCAACGCATGTGAAGAAAGTGTTTGTGGAGAAAACAGCGGAGACACATGAACTGGCCAAGAAGTTCTTCTGGTTGAAACGGCTTCGTATATTGGGGGCTCAGTATGAAGTCGTTATTAATTTCAAGACACGCTTGGGTAAAAAGTTTGGCTGCAGCAAAGGTGGTGGCCTGCTTTGACATCCAAAACAGGGTTCAGGCATAGAATAAAAAGGAGGTAATAACAATATAACAACAAAATGCTTCTTTTGGGCAACTGAATTCTCCCCTTATTTAAAAATAAACCATACTGGGTTGGTCGCTGATGGATTAATTGGTGTTTGCTTCCTGGCTGCTTTCTTGTCTTGTAGGTACTACTTTCTTGTCTTGTACTAGAGCTGCATCAGGCCACACACAAGCTATCCATCCAACTTGTGTGGATCTTAATTTCTGGCATTGGTTTGATCTAGCATATAAGTACTATATATTCTATGTAACTAAGGATGCATGTGACCTATCTGAGGCTGTTGCTTTTTTGGTAACCATCCATGTATTTCGAAAGAAGATGGTGATAATAGACGATGTCTGTCTGTCTTCTTTTTTTGCGATATACTAGTGCCATCTATCTGCCGGAGCCTGAATATATGGCAGCCAGCATGAATATTTGATGTGCAAGTAACCGAATCTGATTATGTTATGTGGGTGACAATCGATTCACTTACTATTGAGATTATGGTGTGATGTGCTTCATTATAACCGATATAAAACTATCTATAGAGTATCTAATGTACCTCGTCAGCTGGTGATTATGCTTATACCTGATTAGGGGCCGATTAACACACGTACTGAGAGCTGTAGAGCTGGAGTCAGGGTCGTGCGCTCGTACAGAACAAATGTTCCTGGGCAGTGGCAGAAATATTGTACAAGAAACTACAACTTGTTGCGAACAATAAGTGTAGCTCGAAATCCACACTCCATCGCGACAATTACAAACACGGCAAAACAAAACAAAAAAGAAGTTTCTGGACAGGGTGACTCGCTTTTCTTTCTTGATCAACAAGCATTCTTTTTTTTAAAGTACGCCTAGGCGTACCATATTTTTATAAAAGGCAAAAATATTGTACAAGAAACTACAACTTGTTGCGAACAACAAGTGTAGCTCGAAATCCAAACTCCATCGCGACAATTACAAACACGGCAAAACAAAACAAAACAAAAAGTTTCTGGACAGTGTGACTCGCGTTTCTTTCTTGATCAACAAGCATTCTTCTTTTTTTTTAAGAGTATGCCTAGGCGTACCATATTTTTATAAAAGGCAGAAATATTGTACAAGAAACTACAACTTGTTGCGAACAACAAGTGTAGCTCGAAATCCACACTCCATCGCGACAATTACAAACACAACACAAAATGCCTGTCCTAGACCAATCATCTAGCCGCGTCACAACAAATGCCGGCCTCCTCGAAGCAACAACTCTAACCGGAAACTCCTTGCCAACGCACTACCCACCCTTGATGCCTAAGAGGAGACGGCGAGTGGATAGCAGGACTCGGTCGGACCCGTGAAAGCCATCGTCTTGGATACGCCGGCGGCTGCGTGATAGCTCCCATGAAGACCAGCTCGAACAGCGGCAAGCATCGGAGAACCACAAACAACACCCAAGCCAAGTCTTTACCTGTGATGCTCTCAACAGAGGAACAACGCCACACCGCCGCCATCGCCGGTCCTGCAACGACGATCCCGTGCAGGTTTAATCTTCAGGCTGAGCTTAGGAGGGATAAAAATGGCATACTTATACATACCACAACACAAGATCTCTCTGAACCAACATGTGACGCTAGATAATAAATCTCTTCGCCGCAGTCCAAGACTTCTTCCACAGACTCCTGCCATTATCAAGAAAGGGAAATCTGGTGTTCAACACTTTTTATGTTTTGTAGATATCAGTCGTATTCTAGTTTGCAGTGACCTATTAAAAAGTACCCTCCACAAGTCATTATCTTCTTCTATTGGCCAAGGCAATAATTATACTTTAGCAGTGAAGCAACAAGGATAGCACCCAAAACATCAAAACAAATTAATAACTACCCAAGTGCGCTCTACTGAGGGAACATGAAAGATACTCCCTCCGTCCCATAATATAAGAACGTTTCTGACACTAGTGTAGTGCCAAAAACGTTCTTATATTATGGGACAGAGGGAGTATATATTACAAGGCAACCAACCATAACTATTCTGCCATGCCCATTTTCTTCTTAATATTTGGTGCCCGTATCCTATTGATGTAAACTGCTCTCATTTAAACATAGTCAGAGAGCTGATGACATACAAATAAAGATTACAGAGTTAATGCAAAACTACCATATCAACAGAAGTCATGCTTATAAGGAACAGTAATGTCAAAGCATGTTGCTTTCTAGCTTGCCACTCGGACCGTGGTTGCATCAACTCCAAGAGGAAATGAGTAAAATTTGGAAACTGCCTGAAGACAAATCAATCATGCCCTTCTCCCCGGATTGGCTTTTGCAAAGCTTGAGTATTTTCCATGGTGACATGAGGGAAAAACTTATGCTAGTTCTTTAGAGGGCTTGGCACCTGAGAGATGAAGCTACTATACGAGATTCTGTGATTTTCTTGAGGAATTATTGGGAGTGCCTATCCAGCCCAAATCCGGTTGTCAACGATGTGAAGGGGAAGCAAAAGTTGCATGGAGGTAATTTGCAGTCTTCTAGCCTGCCTCCCCATGCTGAGGTGCTTGGCTGGACTAAGCCGCCCGCAGATCACATAAAGATCAATGTCGACGCTTCTTTCATTGCTGACACGGGTTTGGCTGCACTGGGAGCGGTTGGCAGGGACTGTTTTGGTGACATTGTCTTCTCAGCTGGTTGCCGTTTTCATGGGTGCTCGGATGCAGAGGAAGCCGAAGTCCAGGCCCTTTCTTTCGGCCTTAACCAGGCTCGTAAACTGAATTTGAACAAAGTGCAGATGGAGACGGATTGCAACGCTGTTGTGACCGCTGTGAATGATAGTAATGTTAGCAGGGCCAGCTGGTGGGCTTGTTATGAGAATTCTAAGGATATGATCAAGGAGTTTGGAGCGTGTTCTGTTTCCAAAGTCCATAGGGAGAGCAATGTGGCCGCGCATGAGCTTGCTGCCTATGCTAGAGTGAATGGGGATTTCTTTCTATTAGCTGATGTGCCACAAGCTTCGAAAGATGTAATTGCTTCTGATTGTATTCCAGACTTATTGATATGAATGAAGCTCTCCCTTTCCTCAAAAAAAAAAAAAACTCCATGAGCTTCCTTTTGCTTTCCGTGTAATATTGGGAAATTAAAAGGTAAGGATGATTGGATTAACAAATGTAAGATGCTGCTATAGATACTATTCAGAAAAAAACATCTTGTGTTTAACCTTGTCAAGTTGTAGACTGCACGGACAGAAGGCTCGGTTCATTTCGTCCAGGCTCTTTTAACTCCTTGTGGCCGACTGCCCTTGCCTATTTCAATTGAAACACCATCACCACATTTTACAACAACAACGACATTGTCGTCCAAGGGTCCATATCTTCATCCTGTCCTTCCATATTGATGATCTCATCATAAGCGACCTATGAGGTGTTGACGGCCCTAGATGTAGTGGCGGCTTGCGAATGTATTGTAAAAGTAAAGGAACATTTTCCTTGAAGAGAAAAGAGCCAAGACACATTTGAGTTGAATATTCAAGAGAAAATAGTACTACCTCTGTTCCTAAATATAAGACGTAGTATATTATACCCAAACAACTCTTAAGCAACGCTATACAAATGTATTCTAAAAGTTGTATCCATTAATCTTGTACTTGATCAGGCCTACGAGTTGTCACTTCACAACTAAAATAGATGTGTCGTTGTAGAGTTGATCCATTCAAATATCTGTAGAATTAGATGTACGGCCAAAAGGGAATCCATACATTAGACAATTCTAATTCAGAACACTCACAAGCACCATGTACAATGCCCCATCCAAGATGACTTTGCTGAACTCGGTAAACAAATTATTAAAATTATAAACAAGTTAACAAATTAGATAACCAAAAGGTCTGGAAGAGGTTTGCCTCATTTCCCCTCCCTCCCTACTGACTACATCCAATTTCACTCATCACAAAGTTGTCATCCTTACATTTTGGCAAGCCAATGAGTTGTGGTGTAATTCAAGTCTCCTATGTTGATATGGAATAGAAGAACTTGAATCAAAGAGCAGTATAACAATGTAGTTCTTTCACCATTGTACAAGAAAAGTATAGTTGTTTCACAAATCCAAGCATATTGTCTTTTTATGTGCAAGGAAGTTAAACAATTTACAGTCGGTAAGCGAATCTGCGGATCAAATGGGTAAATGGTTTGGGATCTTGCAAGAAGAAAAAACTACAATAGTAAAACTTACAGACACAACTGCGGATCTTCTCTTACTATTCTCCTTATATACAACAATAATTCATAACAAAACACACTCTCGAATATTTTAGAGATCTCCTAAAGATAAACATATGTTCTTCAGTGCTAAAGCCACTTTTGCTTAGCCTAATACATAGTACAGTGACATTCTAAGAACCATAAAACCAAGCAACAACAGGAAATGCACTGTATGACTTTGTTGCCACACTTGTGTGTTTCAACAACAGACCATACTTTGTCCAGTACAACCATTAGCAAATAACAAGAAATGGGCATTATGAGTAGCGTGCAGAATGGCATGAAAAGGTAAGGAGGATAAAGAAAACCAGACAACAAAGTGGAAGATTCATCATAATTTAGTAGGCAAAGACAATAGCAGGTGACGCACCTGATTAGGACATAGGTAGAAAAATAACAATACTTGGTTGATAGCAAAATCATTGTAGTTTTTAGCTCTTGGATTGCTCCTGCGGATTATATCAAATTCAAGAGCAGTATCGTGGAAGAACATACCCAACATCTGGTAATTTCAGGCAACTGAGAAGGGAAAATGATTCATGAGAAGTAGAGCATCAGTTGCATCCAAGAAAGGAAGGGCAATTTCACATGAATGTGAGCAAGTACAAAGAGGAACATCTTGATCGAAGGTTGAACCATAAAGAGTGACCTGATTTGAAGTTGGAACTGCTCAATCATCTCAATTGATGTACACCTTCCTAACGTGCTTCGATTCTTGGAAGAACGTGCATACTATTCTGACCCTGAATATGACAGTCATACAAACTTCTGCAGCCTCTTTGAGGCCATTAACACTGCTCTGACCATCAACCTTGAAAGTCTCAGTTATTAAGAGATATTTTCTCCTGTAAAGACAAGCAGCATCAATCAGTACCGGCAAACAAAATGGCACAAAGCAGCAAGGAATTGGGGCGCTCTCCTCTATCATTTTTTTCATCCCCAAAAATCTGCACATATTATCAATCTAAGGAGCATTGCCACATGTAAGTACCTGTAAAGAGCAAGTCAAGGGACCATTTACAATGTAAAAATCATCAAATCTATCATGTACATGCCCAGCTGATTAGTAATGTCAGGATTTTTCTTGAAAATCCAAGAAAAGGTTACAACTAATCCTATATACTGTCAGAACCTTTCTGCATTGACAATTTACATAGCCTCATTATCTTTCAATGAAGCCATGAAGAGCATGCCGACAATTAGTGCTGAGCTTATCTTTAAGACAATATGAACTTAAAATACATAGTGAATCTCAATCCAAAAAGCATGGCAACCTATACATGGTGGATTTTTTATGTTGTACGTACATCTAGATAAACAACACTACCATTTTTTTATCTATATATAGCAAGAAACATTCCTCCCTCGAGACTAAAAACTAAATGAATGGAAACATTCCTCCCTATGCAGGTTATTTACCGTTGTACGTACTGGCTTTGTATGTGGTCTACGCTACAGCGAACGGAGTATCAATCGTTGTTCAAGACGGTGTGTATGCGGTTGGAGCGGGTGGTCAGGGACATTTTTACCCAACATGGGTGGCAACATAATCTCTGAATCGGTCCACCTCCTCCATTGACATTGGCATAGTTTTGGACTCATGGCTTTACTGTTGCCAACTTGTCATTCTTTTTATATATACACTTTGCTAGACTCTTCGTTAAGTCTGTGTGCATCTTAGCTATACAGAGACAGGGTGTCATTCCTTATGCTTTGTATCCACTTGATGCTACATTATGAGTTAATAAAAATGCCCTTTATCGAAAATGAATGGGAAGAGACTAACTCATGACTACTCCCTCCGTCCCAAAATTCTTGTCTTAGATTTATCTAGATACGGACATCCGTATCTAGATAAATCTAAGACAAGAATTTTGAACTGAAGGTGTAATCAGCAAATCTATCATGTACTTGTCCAGCTTTGCACTTATAGGAATAACAATACATTTAGTACACAGAGCACTGCCCGGGCCTATAGAACCTTCATTCTAGTCTCTCATACTATTTACTCCCTCCGTTCTAAATTATTTGACCTATATTTATCTAGACACGGATCTATCTAGACACTAAACAAATATAGATACATCCGTATTTAGACAAATTCAAGTCAACTAATTTGGAACGGAGGGAGTACTAATCAAAACAGCCACTTCCCGAGTTGATTGTTTGCATCATTTAACCTGTTAAGTGCAAAGATCTAAAGTAGCAGATAATGGGTCAGAGTTGGAAGAAAGAAAAGAAAATGACAGCAGAAGATCACATGGTACACATAGAAACACATCATCTCCTACCATGTGTGTGGTTCCTGACATATGAGATGTTCTTCTTGAACTGGTCGTAGCATACACGTTGGGGTTGGTCTCCAACAGAGCACGTGGACTGACAAAGTTGATCCTAACTGAACAAAGGGCATATAGAATCTATTTTAAATTATCTCTAGGTCTACTCTTTCCATTGACTTGTCAGTGGAATTTACAATAGTACATGCAGCTATATGAACAAAATCCAGGTTCAGATCTCAAGAGATAACATTAGGAATTTGGAAATAGACAAACTTAACTTAATTTCTGGTTCATAAATCAACACACGAATTCGAAGAGGAACAGGGAGATGGTGAAGCCGGCGTACGTCAGAGGAGACGACATGGACCTTGACGATGAATCTCGTGACGGCGACGGCCATGGGAAGCCGAAGGAAGGTCATGTTGATCTTCCAGATGGGCACCCATCGCAGGGTCCTGTACTCCACCATCTGCGGTTGTCGCAAGAACTGGCAGCGCGCCCCGCCGCGAGCGATCGTGCGCCCACACCAGCTAGCCCCGCAACATGCCGACCACCTTCACCGTCCCTACGACTCGTCCCACGATGATGCGTCAGATCAGAGGAGGCCGCCGGCGAGGGACGGGACGGCGGCGGCGGCGGCGGCGGCTGCATGTGTGCGTGTGTTTTTTGCCCTAGCAACCGATCCCCCCTTCCGATTTTTCTGCCCCAACCAGCCTACTGGAGCACATGAACCGGAAAAGCCAGTCCACCCTCCCGTTCCTCTTCCCCTCTCCTACGCCCCCTGCACACGCACAACCTGCTAGGGCAAAAAACACACGCACACATGCAGCCACAGACGCTGTTCTACCGGTGGCTAGAGCTTGGAACTGAATCTACAGGCATATGCACCGGCCAGCAGAGAGAAGACATGTACTGCATGAAAACATGGACAAAGATTCACACAAATGGAGATGCCATATCGACACCATCGATCGACGTACAAAACCATCACCGCAACTAGCAGTCACAACCCCCACTCATGGCACATAGTACAAATCAGGTCCCAATTATTTCGCCACCAGCAGTACGAACTCATCTAATAGTACATCTCCGTGCCGCGGCGCGGCGCACGCTGGTCACGGGGCTTAACGAACCATAACACACGAAGGAAGATCGTTTTGATGAAAAACAATAAGACACGTATCAAGACGCCGGCGTACTCGGTCATACACCGACGCGGCGTCATCGGCGGGGCAGCGGTCGACGACGGCCTCGAGCTTGTAGGGCGCGGCGTCGGTGGCGAGCCACTGCTCGACGGTGAAGAGCTGCTGGGCGCGGCCGCGGTGCGGGCCGGTGACGGTGACGGTGACCTCGACGTAGTTGCAGTACCAGCCGTGGTGCGGGCCGGTGCCGTCGGAGGACACCCTCATGCGGCAGGGCGCGCTGGCCATGCACGGCCCGCGCCCGCTGAAAATGTCGAGGTTGCCGCGCTCGAAGTAGGAGTGGCCCTGCCACATGAGCCCGCCCCACGACGGCAGGTCCGAGATGGCCACGCCGTCGGCGTTGCCTGCGGTGTAGAGCTCCAGGGTGATGTTGGCGTCCGTCCCGGCCTTCCAGATCGACCCCGTCCGCACGTACACCGTGTACACGCACTCCTGCCTGTCGCCGCCAACCACGCCGCCGCCATTTGTCAGCTGCGGATCGGTCGAAGCCGGCAAGGTAAACGCGATGAGTACACGAGAAGAGCAATAATCATGTCATGTGGAGAGGAGAGGGAGGGTGGTCAGTCACCTTGATCTGGGTCGGGAGGTCGCGGCCATGCGCCAGCGCGGTGGTGGAGACGGCGACGGCGAAGGCGAGGAGGAGGGCGGCCAGCCGAGCGATGGTTGACGGGCGGATCGGAGTTTGATCGTTCGTGTGGGGATGTGTGAGATTGCTGGGGATGTGTGGGAATTTGAAAAATGTATGCTAATTTGAAAAAATGCTTATAATTTCTGAAGATTTTGTTTGAGATTCACGGAAAATGTTTGAAAATTTAAAAAATGGTCCCATTTTCAAATTTTGTTCATAAATTTAAAAAATTCTTTTTTTAAAAATAATTTAAACAATGTTCGCATTTAGAGTATTTGTTCCCTTTCTCACAAATTGTTCATAGATCTAAAAAAATTATCACGTTTTCCCTTTCTCAAAAATTGTTTGCCTCTTACAAATTTTGTTCATTTTTACAATTTTTTTCCCTTTTTCAACATTTTTTTTATAAATTGTTATAAAGTAATTTTAAAATTTGTTCGCTTTGTTTTAGAAAATGTTTGGTAAATCAAAAAAATGTTCGCGTCGTTTCAGAAAATGCCTGATAAATCAAGAAATGTTCTCCTTTCTAAATTTTGTTACAAACTAAAAATATTTGTTTTCAAAAGAGTTCCCATTTTCAAACATTTGTTCACAAATTCCAAAAAAATGTTTACATATTTAATTTTTTTTCACAAATAAAAAATGTTTGGGAATTTCATAAAAAAATGTTCCTGTTTCCAAATTTTGTTCACAAATTCAAAAATGTTCTGGAATTTCAAAAATAATTC
Organism: Triticum aestivum; assembly: GCF_018294505.1. Lineage (NCBI taxonomy): Eukaryota > Viridiplantae > Streptophyta > Magnoliopsida > Poales > Poaceae > Triticum > Triticum aestivum. The sequence continues at coordinate 569,792,287 of NC_057794.1, forward strand.
CCATTTTGAAAATTTGTTCGCAAATTCAAAAACATATTTTCGTTTTCAAAATTTGTTCACATGTTACAAAAATGTTCATTTTTCAAAATTTGTTGATAAATTCAAATGTGTTCGCACATTTAATTTTTATTCGCAAATTTTAAATATTTGGAATTTAAAAAAATGTTCTTGTTTTCCAAATTTGTTCACATATACTAAAAGAGCTACAGTTTTAAATATTTAGTCACAAATTTAAAAAATGTTTATGTTTTAGAAATTAGTTCACAAATTCAAATTATGCTCGAGTTTTTTGAAAATAGTTTAGTTTTGAAAAAATGTATCACCTTTTTGAAAATATGCTCATGTTTTGGAAAAGATGTTTTGCGTTTACGAAAAGTACTTCATAATTTAGAAAATATTCTCGTATTCAATTTTTTGTTCCTACTTGGTTTTAGTTTCTATTCAGTTCCGAAATAATGTTTTCTTTTCAAAAAGTTTTTCCTTTTTACTTTTGAAATTTTAATAGAAGTTTTAATATGTAATTGTATGCAATAAACTTCAGTTACTACAGTGGCTATGGACTCGTACAGGTTCTTCAATGCTGGCGCTGCGGATTTGTTAGAGTAGTTCGCGTGTCGCTATGGCGAGCGTGCGGAGCGCATCTGGAGCAGTTTGCGTGTTCGATTCCTGGTTAGTGCTCTTTTTATTTTTGCAATTTTTCATTCTCCGGAGGAGAGCTAGTGGGCCGGCCCAGGTGAGTCGTCTCCCATGTGGAACTCCGACTCCTTGCCGCAATAAGCGCTGCATAGGAGGTTCCTCTCAAACCCGCCTCATACGTCAAGGTGGACTGCCTGGTCACGTTTTTTTAACCCAGACAAATGCTTCAAACGGGCCTCAAATTATTGGGGAACGTAGTAATTTCAAAAAAAATTCTACGCACACGCAAGATCATGGTGATGCATAGCAACGAGAGGGGAGAGTGTTGTCTACGTACCCTCGTAGACCGAAGCGGAAGCGTTGACGCAATGTAGAGGAAGTAGTCGTACGTCTTCCTGGTCCAACCGATTTAAGCACCGTTACTCCGGCACCTCCGAGTTCTTGACACACGTACAGCTCGGTGACGCTCCCCGGACTCCGATCCAGCAAAGCTTCGGGGAGGAGTTTCGTCAGCACGACGGCGTGGTGACGATCTTGATGTTTAACCGTCGCAGGGCTTCGCCTAAGCACTGCTAAAATATGATCGAGGTGTAATATCGTGGAGGGGGGCACCGTACACGGCTAAGGAACAATCACGAAGATCAACTTGTCTGTCTTAGGGTGCCTCCTTGCCCCCGTATATAAAGGAGCCAAGGGGAGGGGGCGGCCGGCCAAAGAGGGGCGCGCCAGGGGGAGTCCTACTCCCACCGGGAGTAGGACTCCCTTCTTTCCTAGTTGGAGAAGGAGAAGGGGGGAAAGAGGAGGAAGAGAGGAAGGAAGGGGGGGGGGGGGGGCGCCGCCCCCTTCCCTTGTCCTATTCGGACTAGGAAGGGGAGGGGCGCGCGGCCACCTCCTGCCTCCTTCTCTCTTCTCCCTTAAGGCCCATGTAGGCCCAATAACCCCCGGGGGGTTCCGGTAACCCCCCGGTACTCCGGTAAAATGCCGATTTCACCCGGAACGATTCCGATGTCCAAATATAGGCTTCCAATATATCGATCTTTATGTCTCGACCATTTCGAGACTCTTCGTCATGTCCGTGATCACATCCGGGACTCCGAACAACCTTCGGTACATCAAAATACATAAACTCATAATGAAACTTTCATCATAACTTTAAGCGTGCGGACCCTATGGTTCGAGAACAATGTAGACATGACCGAGACACGTCTCCGGTCAATAACCAATAGCGGGACCTGGATGCCCATATTGGCTCCTACATATTCTACGAAGATCTTTATTGGTCAAACCGCATAACTACATACGTTGTTCCCTTTGTCATCGGTATGTTACTTGCCCGAGATTCGACCGTCGGTATCCAATACCTAGTTCAATCTCGTTACCGGCAAGTCTCTCTACTCGTTCCGTAATACATCATCTCACAACTAACACATTAGTTGCAATGCTTGCAAGGCTTATGTGATGTGTATTACCGAGAGGGCCCAGAGATACCTCTCCGTCAAACGGAGTGACAAATCCTAATCTCGAAATACGCCAACCCAACATGTACCTTTGGAGACACCTATAGAGCTCCTTTATAATTATCCAGTTACGTTGTGACGTTTGGTAGCACACAAAATGTTCCTCCTGTAAACAGGAGTTGCATAATCTCATAGTCATAGGAACATGTATAAGTCATGAAGAAAGCAATAGCAACATACTAAACGATCGGGTGCTAAGCTAATGGAATGGGTCATGTCAATCAGATCATTCAACTAATGATGTGATCCCGTTAATCAAATAACAACTCTTTGTCTATGGTTAGGAAACACAACCATCTTTGATTAACGAGCTAGTCAAGTAGAGGCATACTAGTGACATTTTGTTTGTCTATGTATTCACACATGTATTATGTTTCCGGTTAATACAATTCTAGCATGAATAATAAACATTTATCATGATATAAGGAAATAAATAATAACTTTATTATTGCCTCTAGGGCATATTTCCTTCAGTCTCCCACTTGCACTAGAGTCAACAATCTAGATTACACAGTAATGATTCTAACACCCATGGAGGCTTGGTGCTGATCATGTTTTGCTCGTGGAAGAGGCTTAGTCAACGGGTCTGCTACATTCAGCTCCGTATGTATCTTGCAAATCTCTATGTCTCCCACCTGGACTAGATCCCGGATAGAATTGAAGCGTCTCTTGATGTGTTTGGTTCTCTTGTGAAATCTGGATTCCTTTGCCAAGGCAATTGCACCAGTATTATCACAAAAGATTTTCATTGGACCCGATGCACTAGGTATGACACCTAGATCGGATATGAACTCCTTCATCCAGACTCCTTCGTTTGCTGCTTCCGAAGCAGCTATGTACTCCGCTTCACATGTAGATCCCGCCACGACGCTTTGTTTAGAACTGCACCAACTAACAGCTCCACCGTTTAATGAAAACACGTATCTGGTTTGCGATTTAGAATCGTCCGGATCAGTGTCAAAGCTTGCATCAACGTAATCGTTTACGATGAGCTCTTTGTCACCTCCATATACGAGAAACATATCCTTAGTCCTTGTCAGGTACTTTAGGATGTTCTTGACCGTTGTCCAGTGATCCACTCCTGGATTACTTTGGTACCTCCCTGCTAAACTTATAGCAAGGCACACATCAGGTCTGGTACACAGCATTGCATACATGATAGAGCCTATGGCTGAAGCATAGGGAACATCTTTCATTTTCTCTCTATCTTCTGTAGTGGTCGGGCATTGAGTCTGACTCAATTTCACACCTTGTAACACAGGCAAGAACCCTTTCTTTGCTTGATCTATTTTGAACTTCTTCAAAATCTTGTCAAGGTATGTGCTTTGTGAAAGTCCAATTAAGCGTCTTGATCTATCTCTATAGATCTTTATGCCTAATATGTAAGCAGCTTCACCGAGGTCTTTCATTGAAAAACTCTTATTCAAGTATCCTTTTATGCTATCCAGAAATTCTATATCATTTCCAATCAGTAATATATCATCCACATATAATATCAGAAATGTTACAGAGCTCCCACTCACTTTCTTGTAAATACAGGCTTCTCCGAAAGTCTGTATAAAACCAAATGCTTTGATCACACTATCAAAGCGTTTATTCCAACTCCGAGAGGCTTGCACCAGTCCATAAATGGATCGCTGGAGCTTGTGTTGGAAATATGCCCTAGAGGCAATAATAAATTGATTAGTATTATATTTCCTTGTTCATGATAATCGTTTATTATCCATGCTAGAATTGTATTGATAGGAAACTTAGATACATGTGTGGATACATAGACAACACTATGTCCCTAGTAAGCCTCTAGTTGACTAGCTCGTTGATCAATAGATGATTACGGTTTCCTGACCATTGACATTGGATGTCGTTGATAACGGGATCACATCATTAGGAGAATGATGTGATGGACAAGACCCAATCCTAAGCCTAGCACAAGATCCTGTAGTTCGTATGCTAAAGCTTTTCTAATGTCAAGTATCATTTCCTTAGACCATGAGATTGTGCAACTCCCGGATACCGTAGGAGTGCTTTGCGTGTGCCAAACGTCACAACGTAACTGGGTGGCTATAAAGGTACACTACAGGTATCTCCGAAAGTGTCTGTTGGGTTGGCACAAATCGAGACTGGGATTTGTCACTCCGTGTAAACGGAGAGGTATCTCTGGGCCCACTCGGTAGGACATCATCATAATGTGCACAATGTGATCAAGGAGTTGATCACGGGATGATGTGTTACGGAACGAGTAAAGAGACTTGCCGGTAACGAGATTGAACAAGGTATCGGGATACCGACGATCGAATCTCGGGCAACTATCGTACCGATAGACAAAGGGAATTGTATACGGGATTGATTAAGTCCTTGACATCGTGGTTCATCCGATGAGATCATCGTGGAGCATGTGGGAGCCAACATGGATATCCAGATCCCGCTGTTGGTTATTGACCGGAGAATGTCTCGGTCATGTCTGCATGGTTCCCGAACCTGTAGGGTCTACACACTTAAGGTTCGATGACGCTAGGGTTATAAAGGAAGTTTGTATGTGGTTACCGAATGTTGTTCGGAGTCTCGGATGAGATCCCGGACGTCACGAGGAGTTCCGGAATGGTCCGGAGGTAAAGATTTATATATGGGAAGTCCTGTTTTGGTTGCCGGAAAAGTTTTGGGGTTTATCGGTAACGTACCGGGACCACTGGGAGGGTCCCGGGGGTCCACCAAGTGGGGCCACAAGCCCCGGAGGGCTGCATGGGCCAAGTGTGGGAGGGGACCAGCCCCAGGTGGGCTGGTGCGCCCCCCCCACAAGGGCCCAAGGCACAAGGGAGAGGAGAAGGGGGCAAACCCTAGGGCAGATGGGCCCTAAGGCCCACCCTGGTGCGCCTTCCCCTCTCCCCTCCCCTTGGCCGCCCCTAGATGGGATCTAGGGGGCTGCCGCCACCCCTAGGGAGGGAACCCTAGGTGGGGGCGCAGCCCCTCCCCTTCCCCTATATATACTTGAGGTTTGGGTTGCCCAACACACATGAGTTCCTCTCCTTCTTGGCGCAGCCCTACCCCTCTCCCTCCTCGTCTCTTGCGGTGTTTGGCGAAGCCCTGCTGGAGTACCACGCTCCTCCACCACCACCACGCCGTTGTGCTGCTGCTGGATGGAGCCTTCCTCAACCTTTCCCTCTCTCCTTGCTGGATCAAGGCATGGGAGACGTCACCGGGCTGTATGTGTGTTGAACACGGAGGTGCCGTCCGTTCGGCACTAGGATCTCCAGTGATTTGGATCACGACGAGTACGACTCCTTCAACCCCGTTCTCTTGAACGCTTCCGCTTAGCGATCTACAAGGGTATGTAGATGCACTCTCCTTCCCCTCGTTGCTAGTTTCTCCATAGATAGATCTTGGTGACACGTAGGAAAATTTTGAATTTCTGCTACGTTCCCCAACAGCTTGCACACTTTGTTAGCTCCCTTTGGATCGACAAAACCTTCCGGTTGCATCATATACAACTCTTCTTCCAGAAATCCATTCAGGAATGCAGTTTTGACATCCATCTGCCAAATTTCATAATCATAAAATGCGGCAATTGCTAAGATGATTCGGACAGACTTAAGCATCGCTACGGGTGAGAAGGTCTCATCGTAGTCAACCCCTTGAACTTGTCAAAAACCTTTTGCAACAAGTCGAGCTTTGTAGACAGTAATATTACCGTCAGCGTCAGTCTTCTTCTTGAAGATCCATTTATTCTCAATTGCTTGCCGATCATCGGGCAAGTCAACCAAAGTCCATACTTTGTTCTCATACATGGATCCCATCTCAGATTTCATGGTTTCAAGCCATTTTGCGAAATCTGGGCTCACCATCGCTTCTTCATAGTTCGTAGGTTCATCATGATCTAGCAGCATGATTTCCAGAACAGGATTACCGTATCACTCTGGCGCGGTTCTCACTCTGGTTGATCTACGAGGTTCAGTAGTATCTTGTCCAGAAGTTTCATGACCATTATCATTAGCTTCCTCACTAATTGGTGTAGGTGTCACAGAAACAGTTTTCTGTGATGTACTACTTTCCAATAAGGGAGCAGGTACAGTTACCTCATCAAGTTCTACTTTCCTCCCACTCACATCTTTCGAGAGAAACTCCTTCTCCAGAAAGTTTCTGAATTTAGCAACAAAAGTCTTGCCTCCGGATCTGTGATAGAAGGTGTATCCAATAGTTTCCTTTGGATATCCTATGAAGACACATTTCTCTGATTTGGGTTCGGGCTTATCAGGTTGAAGCTTTTTCACATAAGCATCGCAACCCCAAACTTTCAGAAACGACAACTTTGGTTTCTTGCCAAACCATAGTTCATAAGGCGTCGTCTCAACGGATTTCGATCGTGCCCTATTCAACGTGAATGCGGCCGTCTCTAAAGCATAACCCCAAAACGATAGCGATAAATCAGTAAGAGGCATCATAGATCGCACCATATCTAGTAAAGTATGATTACGATGTTCGGACACACCATTACGCTGTGGTGTTCCGGGTGGTGTGAGTTGCGAAACTATTCCGCATTGCTTCAAATATACACCAAACTCGTAACTCAAATATTCTCCTCCACGATCAGATCGTAGAAACTTTATTTTCTTGTTACGATGATTTTCAACTTCACTCTGAAATTCTTTGAACTTTTCAAATATTTCAGACTTATGTTTCATTAAGTAGATATACCCATATCTGCTTAAGTCATCTGTGAAGGTGAGAAAATAACGATATCCGCCACGAGCCTCAATATTCATCGGACCACATACATCTGTATGTATGATTTCCAACAAATCTGTTGCTCTCTCCATAGTACCGGAGAACGGTGTTTTAGTCATCTTGCCCATGAGGCACGGTTCGCAAGTACCAAGTGATTCATAATCAAGTGGTTCCAAAAGTCCATCAGTATGGAGTTTCTTCATGCGCTTTACACCGATATGACCTAAACGGCAGTGCCACAAATAAGTTGCACCATCATTATCAACTCTGCATCTTTTGGCTTCAACATTATGAATATGTGTATCACTACTATCGAGATTCAATAAGAATAGACCACTCTTCAAGGGTGCATGACCATAAAAGATATTACTCATATAAATAGAACAACCATTATTCTCTTATTTAAATGAATAACTGTCTCGCATTAAACAAGATCCAGATATAATGTTCATGCTCAACGCTGGCGCCAAATAACAATTATTTAGGTCTAATACTAATCCCGAGGGTAGATGTAGAGGTAGCGTGCCGACCGATATCACATCGACTTTGGAACCGTTTCCCACGCGCATCGTCACCTCGTCCTTAGCCAATCTTCGCTTAATCCGTAGTCCTTGTTTCGAGTTGCAAATATTAGAAACAGAACCAGTATCAAATACCCAGGTGCTACTGCGAGCATTAGTAAGATACACATCAATAACATGTATATCACATATACCTTTGTTCACCTTGCCATTCTTCTTATCCGCCAAATACTTGGGGCAGTTCCGCTTTCAGTGACCAGTCTGCTTGCAGTAGAAGCACTCAGTTTCAGGCTTAGGTCCAGACTTGGGTTTCTTCTCTTGAGCAGCAACTTGCTTGCCGTTCTTCTTGAAGTTCCCCTTCTTCTTCCCTTTGCCCTTTTTCTTGAAACTAGTGGTCTTATTGACCATCAACACTTGATGCTCCTTTTTGATTTCTACCTCCGCAGCTTTCAGCATTGCGAAGAGCTCGGGAATAGTCTTATTCATCCCTTGCATATTATAGTTCATCACAAAGCTCTTGTAGCTTGGTGGCAGTGATTGCAGAATTCTGTCAATGACGCAATCATCTGGAAGATTAACTCCCATCTGAATCAAGTGATTATTATACCCAGACATTTTGAGTATATGCTCACTGACAGAACTGTTCTCCTCCATCTTGCAGCTATAGAACTTATTAGAGACTTCATATCTCTCAATCCGGGCATTTGCTTGAAATATTAACTTCAACTCCTGGAACATCTCATATGCTCCATGACGTTCAAGACGTCGTTGAAGTCCCGATTCTAAGCCGTAAAGCATGGCACACAGAACTATCGAGTAGTCATCAGCTTTGCTTTGCCAGACGTTCATAACATCTGGTGTTGCTCCAGCAGCAGGCCTGGCACCCAGCGGTGCTTCCAGGACGTAATTCTTCTGTGCAGCAATGAGGATAATCCTCAAGTTACGGACCCAGTCCGTGTAATTGCTACCATCATCTTTCAACTTTGCTTTCTCAAGGAACGCATTAAAATTCAACGGAACAAACAGCACGGGCCATCTATCTACAATCAAACATACATAAGCAAGATACTATCAGGTACTAAGTTCATGATAAATTTAAATTCAATTAATCAAATTACTTAAAGAACTCCCACTTAGATAGACATCCCTCTAATCCTCTAAGTGATCACGTGATCCAAATCAACTTAAACCATGTCCGATCATCACGTGAGATGGAGTAGTTTCATTGGTGAACATCACCATGTTGATCATATCTACTATATGATTCACGCTCGACCTTTCGGTCTCCGTGTTCCGAGGCCATATCTGCATATGCTTGGCTTGTCAAGTATAACCTGAGTATTCCGCGTGTGCAACTGTTTTGCACCCGTTGTATTTGAACGTAGAGCCTATCACACCCGATCATCACGTGGTGTCTCAGCATGAAGAACTTTCGCAACGGTGCATACTCAGGGAGAACACTTCTTGATAATTTTAGTGAGAGATCATCTTATAATGCTACCGTCAATCAAAGCAAGATAAGATGCATAAAAGATAAACATCACATGCAATCAATATAAGTGATATGATATGGCCATCATCATCTTGTGTCTGTGATCTCCATCTCCGAAGCACCGTCATGATCACCATCGTCACCGGCGCGACACCTTGATCTCCATTGTAGCATCGTTGTCGTCTCGCCAATCTTATGCTTCCACGACTATCGCTACCGCTTAGTGATAAAGTAAAGCATTACAGCGCGATTGCATTGCATACAATAAAGCGACAACCATATGGCTCCTGCCAGTTGCCGATAACTTGGTTACAAAACATGATCATCTCATACAATAAAATTCAGCATCATGTCTTGACCATATCACATCACAACATGCCCTGCAAAAACAAGTTAGACGTCCTCTACTTTGTTGTTGCAAGTTTTACGTGGCTGCTACGGGCTTAAGCAAGAACCAATCTTACCTACGCATCAAAAACCACAACGATAGTTTGTCAAGTTGGTGCTATTTTAACCTTCGCAAGGACCGGGCGTAGCCACACTCAGTTCAACTAAAGTTGGAGAAACTGTCACCTGCAAGCCACCTATGTGCAAAGCACGTCGGGAGAACCGGTCTCGCGTAAGCGTACGCGTAATGTCGGTCCGGGCCGCTTCGTCCAACAATACCGCCGAACCAAAGTATGACATGCTGGTAAGCAGTATGACTTATATCGCCCACAACTCACTTGTGTTCTACTCGTGCATATAACATCAACACATAAAACCTAGGCTCGGATGCCACTGTTGGGGAACGTAGTAATTTCAAAAAATTTCCTACGCACACGCAAGATCATGGTGGTGCATAGCAACGAGTGGGGAGAGTGTTCTCTACGTACCCTCGTAGACCGAAGCGGAAGCGTTGACGCAACATAGAGGAAGTAGTCGTACATCTTCCTGGTCCAACCGATCCAAGCACCGTTACTCCGGCACCTCCGAGTTCTTGACACACGTACAGCTCGATGACGCTCCCCGGACTCCGATCCAGCAAAGCTTCAGGGAGGAGTTTCGTTGGCACGACGGCGTGGTGACGATCTTGATGTTTAACCGTCGTAGGGCTTCGCCTAAGCACCGCTACAATATGATCAAGGTGTAATATCATGGAGGGGGGCACCGTACACGGCTAAGGAACGATCACGAAGATCAACTTGTCTGTCTTAGGGTGCCCCCTTGCCCCCGTATATAAAGGAGCCAAGGGGAGGGGGTGGCCGGCCAAGGAGGGGCGCGCCAGGGGGAGTCCTACTCCCACCGGGAGTAGGACTCCCTTCTTTCCTAGTTGGAGAAGGAGAAGGGGGGAAAGAGGAGGAAGAGAGGAAGGAAAGGGGGGGGGTGGCGCCGCCCCCTTCCCTTGTACTATTCGGACTAGGAAGGGGAGGGGCGCGCGGCCACCTCCTGCCTCCTTCTCTTTTCTCCCTCAAGGCCCATGTAGGCCCAATAACCCCCCGGGGGGTTCCGGTAACCCCCCGGTACTCCGGTAAAATGCCGATTTCACCCGGAACGATTCCGATGTCCAAATATAGGCTTCCAATATATCGATCTTTATGTCTCGACCATTTCGAGACTCCTCGTCATGTCCGTGATCACATCCGGGACTCCGAACAACCTTCGGTACATCAAAATACATAAACTCATAATGAAACTGTCATCGTAACTTTAAGCATGCGGACCCTACGGTTCGAGAACAATGTAGACATGACCGAGACACGTCTCCGGTCAATAACCAATAGCGGGACCTGGATGCCCATATTGGCTCCTACATATTCTATGAAGATCTTTATCGGTCAGACCGCATAACTACATACGTTGTTCCCTTTGTCATCGGTATGTTACTTGCCCGAGATTCGATCGTCGGTATCCAATACCTAGTTCAATCTCGTTACCGGCAAGTCCCTTTACTCGTTCCGTAATACATCATCGCACAACTAACACATTAGTTGCAATGCTTGCAAGGCTTATGTGATGTGTATTACCGAGAGGGCCCAGAGATACCTCTCCGTCAAACGGAGTGACAAATCCTAATCTCGAAATACGCCAACCCAACATGTACCTTTGGAGACACCTGTAGAGCTCCTTTATAATCACCCAGTTATGTTGTGATGTTTGGTAGCACACAAAGTGTTCCTCCGGTAAACGGGAGTTGCATAATCTCAAAGTCATAGGAACATGTATAAGTCATGAAGAAAGCAATAGCAACATACTAAACGATCGGGTGCTAAGCTAATGGAATGGGTCATGTCAATCAGATCATTCAACTAATGATGTGATCCCGTTAATCAAATAACAACTCTTTGTCTATGGTTAGGAAACACAACCATCTTTGATTAACGAGCTAGTCAAGTAGAGACATACTAGTGGGATTTTGTTTGTCTATGTATTCACACATGTATTAGGTTTCCGGTTAATACAATTCTAGCATGAATAATAAACATTTATCATGATATAAGGAAATAAATAATAACTTTATTATTGCCTCTAGGGCATATTTCCTTCACAAATATCCGGACTGACCGGTATCCCTCATATCCAGCCCAAATATGGGGGTGGCCAGGGCGCATCTGCCTGATAATCTCGGCCCACCATGAACCCCACGGATGTCCCACAAAAAACCCCATCGGCCTCGTCGGTCTGAAACCTTAGCTCACTCACTCTCCTCTCTCGCTTCGTTCTTTCCTCTCCCCTCACCGATTCTAATCGAATCCGACGCAATATCGAGCTCCAACAGCTGCTCCGACGACGAGGTGGATTCGGAGTATGAGCTTGCCCTCCGCATCACCTTGGAGCGGTCCAAGGTGGAGACGGGGGTAGCTCTGGATCTGCAGCCTTGCCGCAGTTGCAGCTTCCCCGTCGGCGCTATCTCGGACGCCGGCGCTGTCCCCCCGGGTCCATGGGCAGCTCCGCCAGGCGGCCAGCGCAATCCGCGCCTTCCCTACACCGTCCCCTCGCCCCGCCGGCTACTGCTCCCCCTCGTGGGCAGTGGTGGGTGCTTATGCCTGCCCCGCCGGCTCGGACGCGCACGCCGGAGTCGAAGGCGCGCGCCGCCCGCCGCAAGAGGCAGCGGACAAGGGAGGGGCAGACTGTGGAGAGCTTTGTCCGCCGCCGACGTGGGTTACCAACGGACCCCAACGAGGACGAGCGGCTCCTCGCGTGGGTCTAATGCTGGTTGCTTACGACGGCGGAGACGGACGCTCGGCGGCTCCGCCGGAAGAACGCGAAGGCTCTTCGGCTTGCCATCAAGCATTCCGAGCGGGAGCCGTTGGAGAAGGCGAGGGAGGCGGCTCGGCTGGCCAAGCTCAGGCGCCAGCAGGACCGGGCCGTCCAGCGCCTCAAGGGCCTCATCATCGTTGATTTCCCCTCCATTGTGGCAACCCGGCTCAGAGCGACCGGTTTACCTTGCATTGCCAACCCATAGATCAAGTCTTCTGGCAACACACAACAACTTGGTACAGAAATATGCCGCTTTATTGAGACATAGGTTCGATAGTACATCAGATAGCGAGGCCAAGCGACACACACGATGCTGCTGCACATATGTACATTATTTAGTGAACATAAACGAAGGCCTCAGCATCACGACAAAGCTACACGGCATCGGAAAGACGATGTAGAAGGACTCCATCTCACAGGGACATTGATGTGGACACGGCCTAGACTGCGATGCAACGATGCAACTCCAACTCCGGTACGGCTTCTCCTGAAACTGGCATGACAAGCTAGGTGAGTACTTTGAATGTACTCGCAAACTCACACAAATAAAGCAACAATGGCAAACAATAACATAATATTTAAGCAGGTTAAATGCAAGAACTTAGCATGCTACTCATGAAGTGGCAATGCTCACAACAGGGTCTCTCAGATCCGCTTACCATCTCAGTTACTTCGTAACCACAATCATCATCTTACCACGGTGATCACTTCCGGATCACAAAAGAAACCGTCTTAACGGTCTCAACAACTTTTCTCATATCACGTGCCACAAGTATAGCTTTATTGTGCAGGTTTAATATTTCTGTTGATCCACGGTGTGACCTAATATGAACTGTGTCCATGACCGAGGACGCGGCTATCGATAGATTTAAACACGCTCTGCAGAGATTAGCATACTGTACCCACACCACAGAACCCATGGCCTTGAACTTTCATTCGGGTGGACTAATGGTGTTCCAACAGAACCAATCTATTGCCATAACACTCTCCCGGTCACTCCGACCAACTCCCCTTTGAGCTAAGTCATGGGTGGCCCCGATGCCATTCCGGACATCCAACGGCCATCGTCGTGGCAAAACAAACAGTCCCAAACAAGGACATGGTACCAAAACAACTATGGGCATACAAGGCTATGCCTGCCTACCGGGCCAAGGTAGCGCAAGCGCGTAACCTTCCCTAGTATGAAGAAAAATAAGGAGATGCGCACAGGCATCTAGTAGGTCGGAAGAAGAAGATGCACATGATGGAATTAAGTACCGTGGTGGATGGTGGGTGCAGCGAGAGGCAGCACAGCATACATATCGTGCAGACGCAAACCATGGCGATCCCCCGCCACATTCTCACTTGCTCAGCTGGATCTGAACAAGAAGAAAGGAAGTCGATAGATAGATCACAGGAAAGAATAAAGGATGAAAAGCGAGCGAGCAGAGGACGGACACGGAAACAAGAAGAAGAAGAAGAAATTAAGAGAGAGATTCCGTGGATGGGTAAAGTGAAGGCGAAGCGAAGCTGCTGCTCTTTTTCGATGGAAAGAAATAAAGTCACAGGGCAACGCAGAGCAGTAGGGGCTGTGCACGGAAAGGCAAATGAATTACTCCTCGACACGCGAGCTACTACCACTACTGTAGGGAAAGTGAAAACCAACACAACACGTGCTGTCACTCACGCTTACACTCGCAGTGCTACCTCCTTTTCCCTGCAGTATTTAGAGCATATACCGCTGGGCTTAACAAATTCGACCCCTCAAATACCATGGACTCGCCTGGTCGCATCCGGAGACAGTGATCGATCACCTCTCAAAAAAGTATTTCACATCCGGATATCTCAAATCCGTATTATTACATGTAACGTGAAACCTAATCTAAGCGGAGCTCGTCCGGTTCTACTCACCACTCGCCCGGCTCCGCCCTGGCCATGTCCAGCGGCCGCCTGCGCTCTTCAGAGTGTTGGTCCGACCGTCGGCAAGGTAGGGTAGGGCATGAGACACGAGCTAGCTCACGGGACTCAAGGCCCCACCGTCTCCCATGCCCTATTATTTCTCGTCGGAGACCAGAGCCCGAACGGTGCCGGTGGACGCCAGATCAATGACAGATCCGTCCGGGGACGAGCCGTCGACGTCCACCATGATGCGGTTGCGGCGCCCGGACTGATGCGCCATACGGGGCGCCGAATGTGACTCCGCTTCGCAGACGTCCGCCACCGCGAGGGCTGTCGCCACCTCCCGCAGCCGGTGCCTTGCATGGCGGGCACGCCGTGCCATGGCCTCGTGGGACGATGGTGCATCCCCAATATGGGCGCGCCACCGAAAGGGTTGCGCGTCCACCAGTGCGTTCGGACGCCAGACGGACCGCGAGGCCTCCGGCGAGGTAGCTACGGCCGGCCTAGCGCCGGATCCATGCGCCATTTGGGTGGACACAATGGATTCCCAACGGATGGATCCAAGCGCAGCTGTGCACGGGGCTCCTCCCGGGCACAGAGAGCAAGCTTTGTAGTTCAAACTCCTCCTATCCGTGCTCATCCCACGCACGTACACATTTTTCATTCCGCAATTGTAAGAGTTCTTGAACTAGTGGCCTTAGATATGCATCAATGTCGTTGCCGGGTTACTTAGGGCCTTGGATGAGCACTGGCATCGTAATGAACTTTCGCCTCATGCACAACCAAGGAGGAAGGTTATACATATATAGAGTCATAGGCCAGGTGCTATGATTGCTGCTCTGTTCCCCAAAAGGATTAATGCCATCTACGCTTAGACCAAACCATATGTTCCTTGCGTCATCTGCAAAGTCCCACCACTTTCTCTTAATTTTTCTCCACTGCGACCCGTCAGTGGGTACTCTCAACTTCCCGTCTTTTTTACGGTCTTCTCTGTGCCATCGCATCAACTCGACATGCTCTTTGTTTTGAAACAAATGTTTTAAACATGGTATTATAGGAGCATACCACATCACCTTGGCAAGAATCTTCTTCCTGGGGCGTTCGCCCTCAACATCACCTGGGTCATCGCGGCTGATCTTATAGCGCAATGCACCGCATACCGGGCATGCATTCAAATCCTCGTACTCACCGTGGTAGAGGATGCAGTCATTAGGGTATGCATGTATCTTCTGCACCTCTAATCCTAGAAGGCAGACAGTCTTCTTTGCTTCGTACGTACTATCGGGTAATTCATTGTCCTTTGGAAGAATCTTCTTTAACATTATCAGTAACTTTTCAAATTTCTTGTCAGATACATTATTCTCTGTCTTTCATTGCAGCAATTCCAGTGTGGTGTCCAGCTTTTTCTTATCATCTTCGCAATTTGGGTACAACAATTTCTTGTGATCCTCTAACATGCGCTGCAACTTCAGCCTCTCCTTTTCATTTGTGCAGTTTCTCTTTGCATCGTCAATGGCTCGACCAAGATCATCAGCGGGCTCATGTGATACCTCTTCTTCAGCTTCTTCTCGCATTGCCGGCTCGGCTTCTTCCCCCATTCTTGTACCATCGTATTCAGAGAACCCATGGCCAGGATAGTTGTCGTCATCCTATTCTTCTTCATTCTCTTCCATTAGGACCCCTCTTTCTCCGTGCTTGGTCAAACAGTTATAGCCGGACATGAAACCGAACTCAAACATGTGGACGTGAATGGTTCTTGAGTTAGAGTAATTTCGATCATTCTTACAGTCAGCACATGGACAACACATAAAACCATCCGCCTGCTTGTTTGCCTCAGCCGCAAGCAGAAAAATATGCACGCCCTTAATGAACTGGGGAGAGCATCGATCATCGTACATCCATTTCCGGCTCATCTTCATTACACAACACCAAAAAGACCAAATTAATATAAGTTCATACATAAAGTTCATGCACACTTATTTTCATAAAACAACATACAAACTCTCTAGCTAAAGCATTTAAATGCAACAACAAATGCGATCAAGATTGCAACTAAGGTAGCAATTGATCCAACAACATAACGATACCTGTTGGGGAACGTAGTAATTTCAAAAAATTTCCTACGTACATGCAAGATCATGGTGATGCATAGCAACGAGAGGGAAGAGTGTTGTCTACATACCCTCGTAGACCGTTCGCGGAAGCGTTATATCAACGCGGTTGATGTAGTCATACGTCTTCACGTCCGACCGATCCAAGTACCGAAAGCACGGCACCTCCGAGTTCTGCACACGTTCGGCTCGGTGACGTCCTCGCCTTCTCGATCTAGCAAGAGGGGCGAAGTAGTAGATGAGTTCCGGCAGCACGACGGCGTGATGACGGTGTTGGTGAAGAACAATCTCCGCAGGGCTTCACCTAAGCACTACGAAAACTATGACAGAGGATAAACTAGAGGAGACAGGGTTGCCGGCACACGGCTTGGTGTTTCTTGATGTGTCTTTGGTGCTAGCCCTGCCCCTCTATTTATATCTTGAGCCCCGGGGTCGAAACTTGGAGTAAAAGCCTCCACAAAGTCGGTTTCACCCGAAAGGCAAGAGTCCTTCTCGGACTCCACGGCCAGACGCCAGGGATCCCGGCGTCTGGACCCAGACGCCAGGGACCCTGGCGTCTGGCCCCTGGACTCCGCAAAACTTCCTTTTGCGCTTTCCAAAAACCTTGTGGGCTTTCCCTTTTGGCCCAAATAAAGTGTTCTCGTACCCAAACATTTCGGGAAACATCCGGAACCCCTTCCGGTGATTTCCGGAACCCTTCCGGTGACCAAACACTATTATCATATATATCAAACTTTATCTCCGGACCATTCCGGATTTCCTCGTCATGTCCGTGATCTCATCTCGGACTCCGAACAACATTCGGTCACCAACATACATAACTCACATAGTACTATATCGTCAACGAACGTTAAGCGTGCGGACCCTACGGGTTCGAGAACTATGTAGACATGACCGACACACCTCTCTGGTCAATAACCAATAGCGGGACCTGGATGCCCATATTGGCTCCTACATATTCTACGAAGATCTTTATCGGTCAGACCGCATAACAACATACGTTGTTCCCTTTGTCATCGGTATGTTACTTGCCCGAGATTCGATCGTCGGTATCCAATACCTAGTTCAATCTCGTTACTGGCAAGTCTCTTTACTCGTTCCGTAATACATCATCTCGCAACTAACTCATTAGTTGTAATGCTTGCAAGGCTTATGTGATGTGCATTACCGAGAGGGCCCAGAGATACCTCTCCGACAATCGGAGTGACAAATCCTAATCTTGAAATACGCCGACCCAACATCTACCTTTGGAGACACCTGTAATGCTCCTTTATAATCACCCAGTTACGTTGTGATGTTTGGTAGCACCCAAAGTGTTCCTCCGGCAAACGGGAGTTGCATAATCTCATAGTCATAGGAACATGTATAAGTCATGAAGAAAGCAATAGCAACATACTAAACGATCGGGTGCTAAGCTAATGGAATGGGTCATGTCAATTAGATCATTCAACTAATGATGTGATCCCGTTAATCAAATAACAACTCTTTGTCCATGGTTAGGAAACATAACCATCTTTGATTAACGAGCTAGTCAAGTAGAGGCATACTAGTGACACTCTGTTTGTTTATGTATTCACACATGTATTATGTTTTCGGTTAATACAATTCTAGCATGAATAATAAACATTTATCATGATATAAGGAAATAAAGAATAACTTTATTATTGCCTCTAGGGCATATTTCCTTCAATACCAAGTCTCACTATCAATGACATATTTTCTTATCTTCAAGTGCATTGCATCCATCTTGACCTTGTGACCATCGACGACATCGGCAACATACAACTTCAGTTTCAACTTCTCTTCTTCAATTCTTTCCAACTTTTCTTTTAAATACTCGTTTTCTTGTTCAACTAAATTTAACCTCTCGACACGAGGGTCGGCTGGAATTTCCGGTTCACATACCTCCTAGATAAAAACATCTATGTCACGTTGGTCGGCATAATTGTCATAAACACGAAATGCAACAAATAGTTATAAAAGAGAATATATACCACATCTGAATCATAAACCGGGCGAGGGCCGACGGGGTACGGATATCAAAACCATGCCACTATGTATAACAAACAACGTACGTGTAAGAAAATTATACAAGTAACTATATATCTAAATCACACAAACATGATTTTTTTATTTAAAAAAAGAACAAGAGGCTCACCAAGGTGGTGCCGGCGACGGGATGATGCGGGCGATCGACGGTGGTTAGAACGGGGACGGGAAGACACTAAGTAAACCACACCTACATATGCAAACTAAGAGTTAATTTGAGCTCAAATTACATATAAATCAAATAAACTACCACATATAATTACTCCCAAAGTAAAGCCCACAAATCACTATAATTATAGAGCATTGCAAGAGCTAATCTAGCAATGTGAGATAATAGGACAAAGTTGCTAACCTTTGTGATCACTTGGATGGATGAGGGGCCTTAAAATCTTGATAAATTTTGGGCAAAATAAAGGATGAGCTCGAGCTTTGGGGAAGAACAGAGAGGAGAGGAAAGGGGAAGAACAGAGAGCTTGATCGCTGGGTGAACGAATGGTTTATATAGGAAAATATTTAGTACCGATTCATGCCACGAATTGGGACTAAAAGGACTGGTGGGCCCCAGCCTGACACCAGCCTGCCACCACCTCTTTAGTCCCAGTTCGTGACACGAACCGGTACTACAGGTTCAACACGAACCGGGACTAATGATGCCTGCCCGCCTAACCGTTGGAACCGGCACTAATGGTCACATTAGTGCCGGTCCGTTTATAAATCGGGACTAATGTATCTTAAGTAAAGTAGTCCCGAGATTCCTAACGATTGGAGAAGAAGGAAGGGTATTCCGCCCGCAAGAGATCTTCATGCTCCCAAGTGGATTCCTTCTGGGTGTGGTGGCCCCACTCTACTTTGAAGAACTTCAAAGAGCGACGATGAGTTTTTCTTTCAGCTTCATCAAGGATGCAGACTGGATGTTCTCGATATGACATTTCAAGCTAGACCGATCGATTGGACGTTGCATAACAATTATCTGTTGGCGTATGGCAATCTTCATAGACGGACCGAGATCAGGTGACTTGCCTCTTGCAAGTCACGCTATAACTGGTGCCCCTATATCAGCCACCCATGATATCCAACGGACATGATTGAGCAAACGAAATATATCTCCTGGACTTAAGAGTTGGTTACGCAGTGGTGGCTGGTTCTCACTTGCAATCCTGGAACATGGATGGGTCAACGTTGTACAGGGACTTGTTGCTGCCACAGCCGGCCGCACCGGCGGCAAAAAAGGATTCCGCACCGTTGTCGCGGCCGCCACGGGGAGCACGATGGCCGTCACTATGGGCACAAGCGCCGACCTCGCCGCTCTGTAGCTGCTACTCCAAGCAAGGATCCACGATAAAACTCACGCCTCATTGTGCAAATCCGCAAAGTTCTCTTATTTTCTGATAAACAAAGTCGTAAACTTCTCGTTTTGTGTCGTGTGCTTGAAAACGGCTATGTCCCAGACTGTTTGTTTGGTTTTAACTCAATCCTGTCCATTGGATCTCATTTGAATGGCTGATATGAGGATGCCAGTTACAGTGTGACTTGCAAGAGGCAAGTCACGTGATCTCGGTCCTCCATAGACGTGCATACAAGTATAGTATAGCAAGCAAACGCACATGTATGCATGACCTAAGGCCTAAGTGCACGTTCCATTTTTTTTCTCTCTCGGTATATATTCAGAAGGGTTCATGTTAATAAAGCACTCCTTGATTTTTAGATAAGAATTATGTAAATGAGCATCCATCATTAGTCCATCCATCATTAGTGCTTCTATGCAACACTTCTTCGCGTTGTCATGTCTCATATCAAGATGTTTTCTTATGTATAGCATGCATGTACCGGAAATTCACTTTGGCATATGGGATCTTGTAATTTTGTTTTCTCCAATGAGATTAATGAAATACTCGTTTCCCATATCCTTTTCTTTGTGTACTACGGTACACTGGCACGTCCGCATTTTTCTTTTCTTCTTTTCACAGCATATGAGAGAAATACACTCCCCTTTCTTTCTCCCGGTGGCTTAGGTATTTTTTCGTGTCAAACAATTGGGTGACGTGTTGCTGAGATGGTTGTCGATGCAAGGTTTGCCCCACCTTAATTTTTTTTCATCCTCTGTCATTGTTTTGGGCCTTAGCGTTCTTATGCCTTGCTCAGAGGTCCTTGAGGTTTGAGTGCGTATGTGTTCGTCTAAACCTGCTGAGATGGTTGTCAATGCAAGGTTTGCCCCACCTTAATTTTTTTTCATCCCCTGTCATTGTTTTTGGGCCTTAGCGTTCTTATGCCTTGCTCAGAGGTCCTTGAGGTTTGAGTGCGTATGTGTTCGTCTAAACCTTACCCAAATTCTAGTTTCCTTTCTTTGTCTTTTTTCTTTATGTAATTTGGTTTCGCCCGATTTTCTTTAATTAATTCGGCGGTTCTCCTCTCTTTGTATGAAATGGCAGAGCTCATGCCTGCCTCAGCAAGTTGCTCAAGAAAGGAAAAAAAACATATGTGCTGTGGCATAGCTGGCCAAACGGGCCGGCCTGGCCCGGCCCGGCCCGCTAAGGCTTGATTATTATACGAGCCGTACCGTGCTGGCCCACGTGCTGCAGCCTGCAACCCAGGCACGACCTAACTTCTAATTGGGCCGGCCCACCGGCACGCCAGGCCCACTAGTTTGCCTGCTATTTGGCGCACTGGGCGTTTTTAGCCTATTTTTATCTATTGGGCCATATAGAGTTATATATATAACTACTATATAGTGTACCAATATCAAAGCATACGAGCCGTTTGATAATTCCAATCGGACGGCTTGCATTCAACGGGTTGAAATCTTCCACATCATGGCAGTTTATTTACCATTGGATTCGCGGTGGGAGTTAGTGATGCACTGTCCCGCTGTGTCAGGTGGCAGGCTTTGAGAAGAAAAATATTTGTAAGAAACTACTCAGAGAATCGGGAGCCTTCTACAGGGAGAGCCTCGATAAGAAATTGCCGTGCTTCCTTTGAGTGAAAGAGAAATGTTGTATCTACAAAGAAATAATGCACGTAGGCATGAAAGAAAGTGTACCACCAATTTAACAAGTCTGGATGCATGTTCTATAAAAGGAGAAAACAATCTTGATGCATAGGTCGTTCCAAGCTTAAAATACGAGATAATGAAATATCGTGCATGCAGGAAATGAATAAGAACCTTTCAAAAAAGGAAAATAAAGAAGAAACTATATTTTGAACAAATTTCTATTCTCTACAATTCCAGAACTTCTTATTTCTTAATGAGCCCACTTACACACACAATGAGGCCCTAAAAAGGTACACATCTACCTAATTTTGCATATATTGGATCTATCTGATATCTAGATTTTGTTACTACCCCCAGATGTCACATCTATTTTTGATGGCATAGTTTTACGTTATAAGTTAAATTGAAATTATGAAAATATTCACTACTAGGTTTTTTAATGCAATCTTGTCCATCCAAGTTGGTACTACATGTGAAGCATGTGTCATTTGCTAGTATATATATAAAAAGATAATCGGTCGTGCCATGTCGGCCCGCGTGCTCAGCCTAGCAGCCCAAGCATGGCCCAGGGCGTGCCGGGCCAGGCCCATTTAGCCCGTGCCATGCTTGGCCCATTGGCTGATCGTGCCTGGCGTGCTCGCGGGCCGGCCTAGTTGGCCCGAGCCATTTGGCCAGGTTGTGGAGTGGAGTCTGTGATATAGGTGGCCAAACGGGCCGGGATAGCTGGGCCGGCCCGGTAGCACGACCGGCACGACACGGGCCTGGCACGGCATGACACGTGCTAAACGGGCCAGGCCCGGCACGCGGCACGCCAAGGGCCGTGCCTGGGCCTGAAGGCCGAGCACGCGGGCCGGCACGGCACGGCCTGATTATCTTTTTTGTATTTTTGTATGTATCTTAATGTGACCCGATAGGTAAAAAAAGGCTAAAAAACGCTCAGTGCGTAAAATAGAAGGCAGATTAGCGGGTCTAACATGCCGGTGGGCTGGACCGATTAACATATGGACCGTGTCTGGGTTGCAGGCTGCAGCACGCGGGCCAGCACGGCACGGCCCGTATAATAATCGTGCCTCGGTGGGCCAGGCCGTGCCAGGCACAATTAGGATGGGCCGTGCCGTGCCGGGCCGGGCTGGCCCGTTTGGTCAGCTATAGTCTGTGAGCCGGTATTGTGGCCGAGTGGGGACCATCTGTAAGGGCAGAAAACCCTGAATTCATGTGTCAGTTTCTCTTTTGGCTCTGCACTTTCTTCTACCTCTCCCCTCTCCCCTCCCCTACAAGCTCTCCTCTCCTCTCCCCTCCCCCAGATCCCTCTCCGTCTCTCTCTTTGGATTGGATAGAAGAGAGATTGGGTCGTGACACTCCACCTCCATCGATCCCTCGAGACCATGGATCCCAACTGGCGGCCCACCCAAGGGTCTGGCCCCGCCGCTGCCGCCGCTGACCCGCCCCCCGCCGGAGGCGACTGGCGCGCCCAGCTCCAGCCCGAGGCGCGCGGCAGGATCGTCGATAAGATGTACGTGTGTATGCAGGGACTCACTCTAATTCATTGATTGATTTGATCTGATTTCCCCTTCCTCTGCTCTTTCGGTTTCCCGCAAAGAAAAAAAGAGGACTCTTTTTCATCGATCCATCTGACGAGAGCCGCTTTGATCTAAACTTCCAGTTTCGTGTGTACTGATTCGTAGCGGCACCAGCAGATTCGTCCGTCGTCGATCTAGCTCCCAGTTTCTGTTTGATTCCTATACATATGGTCAAAATACTGCTTAATCGCTCCATTAACTATGAGCAGTTTTAACTTTTAACACAATTTTTCCATGGCACCGCGTTTGATCACCTAGGGTAAACCATTCTATTCGTACTATTTATTCACATTTTGCATTGTGCGTGTAGACTGGAGACTCTGAAGAATCGTCTGCCAGTATCTGTGTCTGTGGCGCCAGAGGCACTGAACGAACTTCAAAAAATCGCTGCGTGGTTCGAACAAAAGGTCTATACCGAAGCAACCAGTCAGGTAATTTAACATATCCTCGACCGTGCGAAACTGCTAATCACACAAGAACTGTTGGTTGTGAGCCACTATCAGTAATTTGGTATAGAACTTCACATCGTTTTCTTTTTGCATTACTCAGTATGATTATTTACGGAAGATTTCTCTGAAGTTGCTCTCCATGGAGACGCAGAGACAGCAGGCTGCTGGAAATGCTCAGCTGATTCCAAATCAAAACAACCCTGGTAACATACCATATACACTAAACTGTGCTGCACAATTTATCATCTTCGCTTGGATGTCAATATATTTTATTGCATCAGGTGCTCAGATTATGTGCTTTATTGCATCAAGTGCTGAGATTATGTGCTTTATTGCATTAAATCACCATCCACAGCTTTTTCATCTAGCTTGTGTCATGTGTACGTAGTTATTGAACTTGGAACGACACAGTAAGTGCCTCAGTTCAACCTATTGGCTCAATAAAATATTATAGCATGTTTTTTCTGTTAGTATGGTAGAAACAATGTTAAGTACGAAAATAACAAATGAACAGACTAGTTAGTTATTCAACTGGGTAATCCGCCTTCCTACCTTAAAATGGTCCGATTCCTCACACATACAGAATATTTTGTTGACCCCTGGTACAGCGCCGGATTGGGTTGTTCAACTGGGTTTTCACCGGTTCACAGCAGCGATCTTCAGCTCTTTGTAGAATTATGTTTATTCCCGCCCTGCTACCTTTATAAGGTAGATCAGTTGGTTAGCTGTCAGCTGTATTTACGTTGACTCTCATATTAATAAAAGGATATGCAAACACTTGTTTGCATGCTCTCTAAAACAAATCAGGTTGCCAGTCCTTTAATTGCTCTGGTACATTTATTTTTCTCATTGAAAATGCAGAAAGCCTTCATTTGATCTGTAATATGCTGCTTTCAACACTTTGTGTGCCTGTTACAGTTCCACAGGAAGTATTTGTTCACAAGATACTTTATTAACACACATATGGTACCTTTTCTGCAACAGCCCCTGGACTCCATCCACAAGGCAGTAATGAAGCACAAACATCAGCAGTTCCCTTGATGTCTCAGCAACAGGCCCGGCAGCCAAATGCTTCTACATCTGTACAAGCTTATTCACTCACTAATATCAGACAGAACTTGCCAGGTGTTAATCAAACATCAACGATGCAGACTGCGTCTGTCATTCCACAAAACACAATGAATAATGGCTTGGCGCAAGGCACTTCACAAGATGTTTATGATGCACAAAGGCAAATGGCAGGCAGGCAGCAACAGCAACAATCTCAGCAATTAATTTATCACCAGCATCAACAGCCTTCTCTGCAGAGTCAGCAGCCCAATATTCCTTTACAACAGCAGCAACAACAGTTGATGGGACAACAGCCAAATTTACAACAAAATCAGCTAATGGGTCAACAGAATGGTGCTGTGATGATGCAGCAGCAACAGAGGCTAGCAGTTCAGTCAAATAATCTTTTGAATGTGCAGCAAACACATCAGATGTTGAGCCAGCAGTATTTGCCTTTGTATCAGCCACAACAATTGGGCTCTCAGGCAAACATGTCGAGTCTACAGCAGCATCAACAAAATCAACAGCAGCAGCAACTTTTTGGAACTGTGCCTAATGTGTCAAACATGCAGTGGATGCATATGCAACAAACAAAAGCTCAGCAACCACAGCAACAACATGCTCAGCAGCCATCAATGGGTTTGATGCAACCTCAGTTTCAACACAATCAACTTCAACAATTGCAACATCTTATGCCACAGTTCCAGTCTCAGCCTAACCAACTACAAGAGCAATTAAGGATGCAGCAGCAATCCTCCATGCAGCAAAGACTTCAAACTTCAGGAGCCATGCTCTTGCAACAAAATAACATGGATCAGCAAAACCAGTTTATTCAGGCACAGAGGGGCCTTCAAGAAGTTTCCTCTAGTAGTAAGTTTTCACTTTTCACATATACTTTTTTTGTAGATCCATCATATGCTCTTATGGTTCTCATCTTCTTTTTCTCCATGTTCTTATATCAATCTTCCTGTTGTCACCTTACATTCCTTGTGCGGTTTAAACTAGCTTAACAATCTGGCCTCTCATTATTTTTGCCTTACTTACATAGAAAAGTTAAGTGAAAAATGTGTGTTGTTCATCAGGACCCCCACACCCTTACTTATCGTGCTAACAATTACGTTGGACTATAATACAAGGTTCGTATGAGACTACAACTGGAATTTTTGGATCCCAACTCTTATTGAACCCTTAGGGCACTCCCGGTGCATTGTATCTTGTGTTGTATCATATGCATTAAATATGTGTAGATATAACTCTTCCAATGGCTTATATCTTAGTGTTATATCTAATGGAGCTGCCATTTAATATGTTTTGTGGGAGGAAAAAAATATTATTGGTTACCTGATAAGAGTTGTATTTTCATAAGATACAACAATATCTCTCTTTTTCCTCACTAACTAGGCTACTTCAACAGTATTTGGACTTCCGCACAGATGGCATGTTTTAGATACAACCGGCATTATTGCACTGGGTTTGCCCTAAGTACGACTCAAAACAGTTTATGAAATTAATGTGATGCTACATGAACTAGCTTGAATGTTCTTTGAAACTTCTTTGAAGATGATAACCAGATTCATAATTCAGATGCAATTATATGATTTTTGACAAGTGAAATGCGCCACAGGTCCTAGAACTATCGAGTGGTGTGAAGTTAGTCCTAAAGCTTCAAAACTGCATTTCAATCTTTTTTTGCCTGAACTACGGTGGATAGATGGACAGCTTGAAGACGGGATTATATTGCGATGTTTAGTGATCCAGTACTCTGTAATCATATGTTGACTAAACTGACCCTATTGATCTTCAGTGACTTCTGTTCAGCACATTGGTTTTTCTTATTTGTTGGAATTTTTCTGGAAAAATGCTACTGTGCGATAATCATATTGACTAAGCTGACCATATTGATCTTCTGTGATTGTTTGATTTGGTTCACAAGTTCTCCAATTGCCCCTGCATTCCATCCTACGATGTTTTTTTTCTTTTTCTTTTTGAAAAGGAGGTTAAACCCCCAGCCTCTGCATCAATGCCTACAATGTACTTGTAGCTTGTTATTTGTTGGCTTTGTTCATTTTATCCTGATACTCTTTGCCAATCTTGCTTTTTATGCAGCATCTGCGGACTCTACTGCTCAAACAGGCTATGCAAGTACAGGTGATTGGCAAGAGGAGATACATCAAATGGTAAGACATGATACTGATATCATCCTTTTTGGCACTCCCTTTCTTGGTACTTCCTAAAATTCGTAGACAGTGGCCCCTAGAACAAAGATGTTGAGATTGCCCTGATCTTGATTGTTAGAAGATGAAACTACACACCATGTTGGATGTTGGGGCCTTTTACTTTTGCACTTCATGTTGTCTATCTCTTTTTCTTTTGGTCCGTGTTCCAAGAAATTCCTCTTTTGGAATTTCATACAGCAAGTGTGTAGATGCACTACATTCTGGCATTCCACTTGTAAGATATATATTATATGTATACGGAATTCTGTTTGAATGTGGAGTATGGAGCATACAACCATACAGTGTATCTAGATGTAGTAAAGTCTCAAGGCAGATAGCAATCTTTATTAAAGCTATTTTATTTATTGGGCATCATAGTTTCTTATTTTCTTCTAGATTTATGTGCTGCTAAAAGCTACTTGAAATATCTTGCCAATGCCATATTTTCTGACTTAATGACAAACCATGGTCTATTAGCTGTTCTGTTTTCATCTCTATATTGCTTCTGCACCAAATTAATGTGTATGTGGTCTTTGTTGTCGACAGATTAAGAGGTTAAAGGACCAATACTTTGCAGAACTCAGTGAATTATTCAATAAGATGTGTGTGAAACTACAGCATGTTGACAGCATTATTCCACCTCAAATATCATCTGAGCAGTATGATAGAATGAAGAGCTTTAAAACAATGTTGGAGCGCATATTACAAATGCTGCAAATTGGTAAAAGTAGTGTCCAACCTGCTGTGAGGGACAAAGTTCCTCGATATGAGAAACATATTATCAGTATCTTGAACTCACAAAGGAAGCCAGTGCAGCCACAAATACAACAACAATTCCAGCCACCTCCAGGTCAAGCTCCTAATTCTAGCATTTCACAGCAGCTACAACCTTCCCAAAATTTGCAGTAGCATGATAGTCATACTAATACTCAAAGTTTGTTAAGTATGAGCACCAGATTACAGTTCTCTAGTGTAGCTGGTATCCAGCATGTACCTGTGCCTTGAACAATCCTTCTGTAGTTTAAACTAGCTTATCACACTACTGCAGCAATGCCTACCAGTGGTGGTTGCAATAAGGCTACCAGTGGTGGGTAGGGCACCTCGCCACGGTATCCTGACACTGGTAATATGTTACCTGTGGCAGGCGTCATTTCACCCATGGTTGGCAACCTATTACCAGTGAGGGCTGGCCTATTCACCCTTGTATGTGGCACATTAGTGGCGGCACGTTCTCCCACCCGCCACCGGTAACCTCCCCCTAGGTGAAAAATGAACGCTGCCACGGCAACGTAAATCACTACCATGTCAGATTTTTTTGCTGTCGTGGCAGCGTTTTTGCACACATTACATTATATATGCATCGCATTACATAGATAAATTGATTTATCACATTATACATGCATCCAACTACCTAGGAACTATACTAGAACTAATTAGAAGTAGGAACTAGGAACTACATCTTGTAACTATATTGGGAGCTATATACTAGAACTAATCAGAATTGCATAACTAAGAACTATATCTTTTAACTATACTAGAACTAATTAATGAGTTGAATTTAAGATTTGCGTCATGAGAATCAAATCCCTAGGCCTCAAGATTGAATTTCTGATCAACAGGGAGAAGAGGGAGAGAGCTTACTGTGGTGGCTGAGGCTGAGGCACCCGATGACCGAGTTGGGCAGGACCGGGCGGCAGTGAGGGTGGTCCGGGCACGCGTGACTGGCGAGGGTGGCAACCGTGCAAGCAAGGCGAGGGCGATGGGCAGCTAGGGATTTGGGCAAAGGAAGAAGGGGAATTTGGCCAGGTCCCTGTGTGGCCTAGGGTTAAATGGAATGAACTTACCGGAGGTGTTGTGGGGGTTGATTTAATCATAAAGTAATTAAGTGGAATGAACTTACCGGTGGTTGACGGGTCTAACAGTTTGGGTAATAGTAGTTCGGGTAATAGTAGACAGGACCAGCCAATGGTTGTTTTCTAAGGCCCACAACGGATATTGTTTTTGCAATTTCCCATACAATATCATAAAACCATAAAACGCTAAAACCCAAAATACCCTAAACCTCTAAAAATGACAATAAATACCTAAAAATGTACCAGTGGTGGGTGGCAAGAGAGCCTGCAATTGATTTGTAAAGTATCAGTGGCGGTCGTCATATTTTAACCGCCACAGGTAGTTTGAGCTCAGATATTAGCCCATGGCTAATTTGGGCCAATCTGGGTGGGTCGGTAGCATAGACTGCCACTCGTAACTCAATTACTAGTGGTGGGCGGGCCAACACACTCTCGACTGGTAAGTTTGTCCCACGGCTAATCTGGGACCATAATACCAGTGGCGGGTGCGAAGTGATGCAATTAAGCAGTATTGTCGATCTGGCCTCTCATTATTTTGGACATGGCTAGCCAGCGCCCATGTGTTCATTGGGGCTGACGAGCAGTTGCCCATATACGGAAAGTCGGTCTGTCACTTTCCCAAAAAAGCAAAACTAGTGTCCCCCACCACGTGATTCCAAAGCTAGCCGAATCCAGAAGGGAAAGTACTCTACGTCTTCACCTTACAAGGAAATCAACTACGATCCTATCCCACATGTATTTATTTGGGTTTCAAAAATTTTAAAAATCTATAATTTTTGATTCACACGTCGGAACTCAGATCTGTTTTCACCGCTGGGTTTCTTGCGACGAGTTCTTCAAAACTAGATCCCATATGGGTAGGTTTGGACAAACTTTTTTCGTGGGTAACTTTGGGTGGTATTGAGGCAACTTTAGTGCTATAGGAAGCAACTTCTTTTTTCCCAGTATGATTGCCTAACAACAAAAAATCCTATGGAGGCAACTTTAATGCTATAGAAAAGTAATTTCTTCTTAGTTTGTCTAGCATGACTGCCTACAATAGAAAGTCCTTATATTGTTAGCTACCATTACTATCAAGTGAACTAGATTCACCATCAAGCTGCCTACCATAACTAGCAATAGAAGACAACAGAGCATCAACTGTAGACGACTTCGGAATATTATAGGCAATTTAGAAACAACGACATATGAGCAAGAACCGCAGGCAACTTAAAAGCACTAGTGAGCGAGTTAGGTGAATGTCGGGCAAAATTAACTAGAACACAAAATTTGGTGAAGTTGGCTATTTTTAGCACTAAAGTTGCCTCTAGTAGAACAAAAAATGGTCAGGAAGGTTATGTGATGTTATCTACCTCTCGAAGTTGTTCACTATTAGTAGTGAGTGGTCTATTGTTGCCGATCATAACTAGCAATGGCAGACAATAGAGCATCGACGACAGGCGACTTCATTGTATTATAGGCAATTTAGAAATAACGACATATGAGCATGAATGGTAGGCAACTTAGAAGTAGCGGTGAGCAAGTTAGGAGAATGTTACACAAAATTAACTAGGAGATCAAATGTAGTGAAGTTGCCTACTTTGGTGAACTAACTAAAGTTGCCTCTAGTAGAAGGAAAGTTGCTTATGAAGGTGATGTGGTGTTACCTACCTCTTTTTTGAAAGTTGTTCGTTATTACTAGCTAGTCGCTTATAGTTACTAATTAGTTGCTTTAATAGAGTGGTTTCTTCTGTTTAGCACTACAATTGCCTCATCTAACATCAAAGTTGCTTTTGAAAAAAAAATCGAAACATATCCGTATGGGTTCACGTTTTGAAGAGCTAGTCGTGACCTGGCTAGCCAGTGCCCACACTCTTAGTAGCGTTGGCGGGCACACAATCCCCCACAAGGCTCTCATACAATCCGTCCCCACTTAGTTTCCAAATTTAGAATCATTATAGGCAACTTAGATCCCACATTTTTTTCTGATGTTGTAGCCAACTTATATCCCTTGATGGACAACTTCCATAGTATTGTAGGAAATTGAGGATCACCCCTAGGGAACTTCGTAGCGACGTAGGCAACTAGGTTTTTGAGGTCGACAACTTAGGAGCAATCTTAGGCAACTTTCCACTCTATGGTAAGCAACTTCCATAGTATGGTAGGCAACCAAACTATCAACAACTTAGTTTTTGATATATGCAATGTAGCAACCATGTTAACCACTTATAACACTACTGCACACAACTAATTAGAAGGCTACTAGGTGAATTCACTAATACACACAGTGCAATTAAGTTGCTTCTTTGTAGCGCCAAAGTTGCCCAATGTAGCATCAAAGTTGCTCTAAAAAAAGTTCGTCAAAATATACCCATATGGGATCTAGTTTTGAAAAACTCGTCGCGAGAAACCCAACGGTGAATATGAATCTGAATACCGATACTCTAATCAAAAGCTATGACTTATTAAATTTTATAAAACCCAAATAAATGCACGTACTTTTCCTTTCTTGATTGATGTGTGCAAAATAGGGAGCGTTAGAAGGGATGAGGACCAGATACTTTCCCTTTTTGTAGTGTAATGATGACATGGGATGCCAATTACCCTTTATAGCAGGTCTGCTCGGATGCACCCCGTGCCGTGTGAGTTTTTTGTCGTGTACTGCGTGCGCTCAGGAAGCCCAATTAATGCAGCTGCACTAAGAAGCATTTGGGCATTATTTTTACCTTACACAGAAAAGTTTAGGGGAAAATGTGTGTTGTCCATTAGGACCCCAACGCCCTTACTTATCGTGCTAACAGTTACGTTGGACTATAATACAAGGTCCTTATTAGACTACAACCTGGAATTTTGGATCCCAACTCTTATTAAACCCTTAGGGCACTCCGGGAGCATTGTATCTTGTGTTTTATCATATGCACTAAATACGTGTTTAGATACAACTCTTCCAGTGGCTAATATCTTATTGTTGTATCGAAATGAGCTGCCATTTAATATGTTCTGTAAGGGAAAAAGACTAATTATCTTGGGTTACCTGATAATGGTTGTATCTTGGTAATATACATTCTCTCTCCTTTTCCTCACTAACTAGGCTTCAGCAATGGTATTTGGACTTTTGCTTAGGTGGGATGTTTTAGATACAACTGGCATCATTACACTGGGTTTTCCCTAAGTACGACTCAAATAGTTTACATGAACTAGCTTGAAAATATTTGAAACTTTTTTGGAGATGACAACCAGATTCATTTCAGATGCAATTATATGTTTTCTGACAAGTGAAATGCACCATAGGTCCTAGAACTATCGAGGGGGTGGCAAGTTAGTCCTAAAGCATTAAAACTGCATTTCACACTTTTTTTTACCTGAATTACGATGGATAGAGAACAGCTCGAAGATTGAATTATATATTGTGATGTTTAGTGATCAAGTACTGTGTAATAATCATTTTGACTAAACTGACCCTATTGATCTCTGACTTTTGTTCACCACAATGGGTTTTCTTATTTGTTGGAATTTTTTCTGGAAAAATGCTACTGTGCAATAATCATGATGACTAAGCTGTCCATATTCATCTTCTGTCATTGTTTTATTTGGTTCACAAGTTTTCCAATTGCCCCTGCTTGTAGCTTGTTATTTGTTGGTTGTTCATTGTATCCTGATACTCTGTTATGGCCGGCCGGCTTAGGCCCGCAAGTTATCTTAGTTTTTATTTTCAGATTAGGCAAGTTATCTTAGGCAAGTTATCTTAGGTTGATTCTTCTACAAGTTATCTAGGATATAAATATAGGTTGTAAGACTCTTTTTGAAGGCAAGCAATAAGAAGAATATTATCTCCTATTGCCCGGCTCCCTGAGGAGCCGGAACCCTAGCCGCCAACAGCCCTAGCCGCCGCCCTTCTCCTAGCCGCGACGGCGCCCTGCCGCCGGCGCGCCCGATCCTCGCCACGTCTCCCTCCATCCTTCCCTTACCACCTACGCCCTAGACCTGGTAGAGTACTTGATCCTACCAATTTGGTATCAGGTAACCGGGTTTCGACCATGTCTCCGCCAATTCCACCGCCACCACCACCGCTGCCCGCCAACTCCTCCACCACCGCCGCCTCTGCACCGGGCGTCACGGCCTCGCTCTCGGCGGGCATCACTGCGTCGCTCTCAGCGCCGGTCCTAACGGCACCCGGCACCACGCCGGGCCAAGGGCAGCCACAGGCCCCCGTCCAACACTCGCCGCCGCCATCACCTCCCCCGCAGCCGCAACAGTTCACGCCGGAGGCCATGGCGGGCGTCCTCAACGACCTCGTCACCGCGGTTCAAGGGATCCGCCTCTACCTGGCAGGTCCGTACGGGCCGCCCCCACCACTCCATCCAGCCATGGCCGCGGGTCAGCAGGCGCTTCAGTGGTACTCGTCACCGGGGGCCATCACCGGACTCCATCCAGCCATGGCTGCGGGTCAGCAGGCGCTTCCGTGGTACTCGGCACCGGGGGCCGTCACCGGAGGCTACCCGGCGCTCCCCGCCCCAGTGGCCGCACCGCCGCCTTGGGCGCAGTGGCCGCCGCAGATCGCGCCGGCAGCCCTGCCACTTCTCGCCACCACGGGGCCGCAGTGGCCCACCTGGACCGCGCCGGCCGCGCCGTCCTCCGTCGCGCCCTACCTTCCAGCGGCCTCGGAGCAGGGTCCTCCACCGGCCCCGCCCAGCCCTAACCTGGGCACCGGCGCCTCGGAGCAGGGCCAGACCCAGCAGCTTCTTCCGGCGTCACCGCCGGCCCCCACGCCGCAGGCGCCGGTGCAGCTCCACCAGGCGCCGCCGCCATCGACAGTACCACCACCCGCGCCTAGGGCTACGGGTCGGCCCCTGCACCAGGTGCAGTTTCCACCGTCACCATCGCCGATCCCCGCTTGGGCGACCGGCTCGTCTTCGGGGCCGGTCTACTCCACGGCGCCGGAACACCGGACGCCCTCCCTGCGGTTTGATCACCCCTCCAGCTCGGCGAACTACGCCCCGGCGCTTCCCGACCCAGCATACGCGCCGGCGGCAACTACGGCCGCCCCCGGGCACGGCGGGCCGACACCCCCTCGCTTCGCCAAACTGGACTTCGCCACCTACGAGGGCACGGAGGACCCCCTCAACTGGCTCAACCAGTGCGAGCAGTTCTTTCGAGGGCAGCGGACGCTCGCTTCGGATCGCACCTGGCTCGCGTCCTATCATCTTCGAGGCGCATCGTAGACCTGGTACTACCCCTCGAGCAGGACGAGGGCGGCATGCCACCATGGGAGCGCTTCCGGGAGCTCTGTCTCCTCCGGTTCGGGCCTCCTATCTGCGGGAGCCGACTAGCGGCCCTCGGCCGCTTACCTTTCACATCCACGGTGCAGGACTACGCCGACCGCTTCCAGGCCCTGGCGTGCCACGCGCCGGGCGTCTCCGCCACTCAGCGCGCCGAGTTATTTGTGGGCGGTCTACCGGACCATATCCGCATGGACGTGGAGCTTCGGGGACCCCAGGATCTCCAGTCGGCCATGTATTACGCCCGCGCGTTCGAGTGCCGCGCGGTGGCCATCCAGCAGGAATCACCGTCCCAGACTACTGGGTCGCTACCCGGACCGGATTCCGCGCAGGGTCGGCCTGTGCAG
Source organism: Triticum aestivum (assembly GCF_018294505.1). Classification (NCBI taxonomy): domain Eukaryota; kingdom Viridiplantae; phylum Streptophyta; class Magnoliopsida; order Poales; family Poaceae; genus Triticum; species Triticum aestivum. Next base: position 569,826,192 of record NC_057794.1, read on the forward strand.
GCTTCTGCGGCACCCCTCGCCGCGACCGCGGGGCGCCCGTTCCGCCGGCTCACCCCAGCTGAGATACTCGAGCGTCGCCGCCAAGGGTTGTGCTTGAACTGCGACAAACCCTACAAGCCCGGCCACGCCTGCCCGCGACTCTTCTACCTGGAGGTGGCAGACTACATTCCGGAGGACGTCGTCGCCGCTGACCTGGCCGCCCCAGATGTCGAGAAGGTGTTTGACGCTGGTTGATTACCTCGAAGAGTTCAAGCAAGCGCTTCCCCACCTTGCAGCTCGAGGACGAGCTGTTTGTGCAGGCGGGGAGAAGTGTTATGGCCGGCCGGCTTAGGCCCGCAAGTTATCTTAGTCTTTATTTTCAGATTAGGCAAGTTATCTTAGGCAAGTTATCTTAGGTTGATTCTTCTACAAGTTATCTAGGATATAAATATAGGTTGTAAGACTCTTTTTGAAGGCAAGCAATAAGAAGAATATTATCTCCTATTGCCCGGCTCCCTGAGGAGCCGGAACCCTAGCCGCCAACAGCCCTAGCCGCCGCCCTTCTCCTAGCCGCGACGGTGCCCTGCCGCCGGCGCGCCCGATCCTCGCCACGTCTCCCTCCATCCTTCCCTTACCGCCTACGCCCTAGACCTGGTAGAGTACTTGATCCTACCATACTCATTGACAACCTTCTTCTCCATGCGACATCTGTGGATTCTACTGCTCAAACAGGCCATGCAGGTGCAGGTGATTGGCAAGAGGAGATCTATCAAATGGTAAGACATGATACTGATGTCATCCTTTTTGACACTACCTTCCTTGGAACTTCCTAAAATTCGTAGACGGTGGCCCCTAGAACTAAGAGGTTGAGATTGCCCTGATCTAGATTGTTAGAATATGAAACAAGACACCATGTTGGATGTTGGGGCCTTTTACTTTTGCACTTCATGTTGCCCATCTCTTTTTCTTTTGGTATGTGTTCTAGAAATTCCTCTTTTGGAATTTCATACAGCAAGTGTGTAGATAGATGCACTACATTCTGGCAGTCTTTATAAGATATATATTACATGTATGCGGAATTCTGTATGAATGTGGAGTATGGAGCATACAACCATACAATGTATCTGGATGTTGTAAAGTCTCAAGGCAGTTAGCAATCTTTATTAAAGATTTTTTTTATGGGCATCATAGTTTCTTATTTTCTTCTAGATTTATATGCTGCTAAAAGCTACCCCCTCTGTAAACTAATATAAGAGCATTTATATCACTAAAATAGTGAGATCTAAATGAAACGCTCTTATATTAGTTTACAGAGGGAGTACTTGAAATATCTTGCGAATGCCATATTTTCTGACTTAATGACAAACCATGGTCTATTAGCTGTTCTGTTTTCATCTCTATATTGCTTCTGCACCAAATTAATGTGTATGTGGTCTTTGTTGTCGACAGATTAAGAGGTTAAAGGACCAATACTTTGCAGAACTCAGTGAATTATTCAATAAGATGTGTGTGAAACTACAGCATGTTGACAGCATTATTCCACCTCAAATATCATCTGAGCAGTATGATAAAATGAAGAGCTTTAAAATAATGTTGGAGCGCATATTACAAATGCTGCAAATTGGCAAAAGTAGTGTCCAACCTTCTATGAGGGACAACGTTCCTCGATATGAGAAACAGATTATCAGTATCTTGAATTCACAAAGGAAGCCAGTGCAGCCACAAATACAACAACAGTTCCAACCACCTGCAGGTCAAGCTCCTAATTCTAGCATTTCGCAGCAGCTACAACCTTCCCTAAATTTGCAGAAGCATGATAATCGTACTAATGCTCAAGCAAGTTTGTTAAGTATGAGCACCGGATGACAGTCCTCTAGTGCAGCTGGTATCCAACATGTACCTGTGCCTCGAACAATCCTTGTGTGTAGTTTAAACTAGCTTATCGCACTACTGCAGGAATGCCTACCAGTGGCGGCTGCAATAAGGCTACTAGTGATGGGCAGGGCACCCTGCCACGGTAACCTGACACTTGGTAATATGTTACTAGTGATGGGTGCCATTTCTCACCCGTGGCTGGTAACCTATTATCAGGGGCGGGCTGGCCTACTCACCCGCAATTGTTACGCGGCACCATACCTGGCCATGGGATACCCGGCCCGGCCAGCCCAACCTGACCCGGCCACAAAAGCCCGACCCAGTCTGGTCTTGCCCATGGGCCAGGCCTGTGCCTGAAATCTAAGCCAATGGCCGGGCCGGGCTTGGGATTGGCATATTTGCATTTTAGGGAAGAGGCTCGACCTGAGGCCTGACGGGCTTTTCCTCGGATGGGCCGGGCTTGGGCCTGAAATCTAGGCCCGATGGCCGGGCCAGGCCTGGGCCAAGGTTTTCTGCTTCGGGTTTTGTTAGGCCCGCCCTGGCCCGACGGATGGCCAGGTATACGCGGCACACTACTGATATCATCCTTTTTGCACTCCCTTTGTTGGAACTTCCTAAAATTTGTAAACAGTGCCCCTAGAACAAAGATGTTGAGATTGCCCTGATCTAGATTGTTAGAAGATGAAACAACATGCCATGTTGGATGTTGGGTCTTTTACTTTTGCACTTGATGTTGCCCATCTCTTTCTTTTTGGTATGTGTTCCAACAAATTCCTCTTCTGGAATGTAGATGCACTACATTCTGGCATTCTTCTTATAAGATATATATTATATGTATACGGAATTCTGTATGAATGCGGAGTATGTAGCATACAACCATACAGAGTATCTAGATGTAGTATAAAGCCTCAAGGCAGTTTAGCAATATTTATTAAAGCGATTTTATTTTAAGGATATTATAGTTTCTTATTTTGTTTTATATTTGTATGATTCTAAAAGCTACTTCAAATATCTTGCGGGTGCCATATTTGATTCTACTAGCTGTTGTATTTTCATCTCTATCTAGCTATGCACCAAATTTATGTGCATGTGGTCTCTTGTTGTTTCACAGATTAAGAGCCTGAAGGATCAATACTTTGCAGAACTCAGTGAACTGTTCAATAAATTATCTGTGAAGCTACAGCATGTTGACAACATAATACCACCTCAAAATCCTTCTGAAAAGTATGACAGAATGAAGAGCTTTAAAATAATGTTGGACTGTATATTACAAATGCTGCTAATTAGAAAGAGTACTATCCAACCTGCTATGTGGGACAAAGTTCCTCAATACGAGAAACAAATTATCAGCATCTTGAGTTCACAAAGGAAGTAGTGCAGAAAAAAAAGGAAGCTAGTGCAGTCACAAATACAGCAACAGTTCCAGCCACCTTCAGGACAAGCTCCTAATTCTAGCATTTTGCAGCAACAACAGCCTTCCCAAAATTTGCAGCAGCATGATACTCATACTAATACTCAAGCAAGTTTGTCAAGTATGAGCACCCAATTACAGTCCTCTAGTGCAGATGGCATCCAGCATGTACCTGCGCCTCCAACAAGTAACTTCGGTGGCCCCATGCAGCCAAACGATGCAAACATATAGCATCAGGTTGGTTCTAATTTGTAGGCAATTTCAATTCTTTGCAGCATGGTTCGTTGAGTGGTGCATTACGATAGGGAAGCACTGGGTCGATGCAGGGAACAATGAATACATAACTGCAGACAAGTAGTGGCATGTTATATCACAACCCAATGGGTACGCCAACCTAGTGGTAACTCCGTGTAAGCAAATGCAAGTTCATTACAGCAGCTGAAGCAGCAACAGCAGGATCATCATATGATGCAGTGTCAGCAAATAAAGCGTCAGATGTTTCAACAGTATCAGCAAAAGCAACAAATGCTTCAACAGCAGCTCCCAATACAGCAACAATTATAGAAACAACAAGTACAGATGCAGCTTCCACAGTTTCATGCTGGAGATGATGTTAATGAGTTAAAGGTTAGGCAAGGAACTGCAATGAAACCTGGAGTTTATCAACAACACTTTGGCCAATGCAGTAATTATTATCATCATCAGAGTTGAAACAGAGTGGTGTTTTCCCAATTTTGTCACCACAAAACTTCCAAGCATCATCCCCACAAATTTCGCAGCATTCTCCTCATGTAGATCAGCACAATCCGTTGCCATCTCAAGTAAAGACTGGGACACCATTGCATTCAGCTAACTCACCATTTCTTCCATCGCCATCCCAATCTGTCGCCCTCTCTCCCATGCAAGTGGATTCAGACAAACCACACTCCAATATACCATCACTTACTAATACTGGGCATGCTGGACATCAGAAAACATCGCTAGCGCCCCAGACACAAAACCCCATTAAGGTATTAAGATACTCTGTACATGCTTACCAACCTGTTAGTAATATACATTAGATTAGTGTGTTATTCCATCTCGGTATAACATTACTTGTAAATTAGCTTCGACAACTTTTTGATTTTTCAGTCTGAACAAAAGTTTGGTACCCAACCCAGGACAGTGTGCTTTAATACTTTTTGATTTTTCAGTCCAAGCATGTGCAATTTGAATTGCAAAACCCATGGAGGTTTTAAGATACATGACTGCGAACCTAACTAATATTTACACTAGCTTAAATATGTTATTCCATCTTGGCATAACTAAACATGTAAATTGCCTTTGAGAAGTTTTTCATTTTAATCGTCTAAATGGGTTTTTTGTGCTTTTTAATGTGGTGAGTCAATATTAAATTAGGATGCTACCTCCCCCAAGGATTTACTTGTTGTATGAGTGCCTACACGTGAATCTTGCAGGACTAGTGATGGGTCTGCAAGTGCCTCACTCTTATTGTCCTTTTCCCCTATTCTTGTTAGATGTGGTGCTGTTAGTAGAGTTGATACCAAATTATATACGACCTTACTTGTTTTTTCAGATCAACCTCCTTGGAAGCAAAAGTTGTGGTTGATTCAGGCAGACTTCTGCCACTGCAACAACCATGCACAAATGGTTCTGCCGGTGGATGCACTTTCGGCTGTTCCAAGTGCTACTACTATACGATGCAAAAACAATTCTTTAACTGCATGGCGCACGCACACTCATGAGTATCCTTGGATCCTGATGTAACTATCAAGTCCCTCGCCTTGTGATATCCTTCTGGTCGCTCCTTGAACCAAAATCGCTGCAATGAGAAACCAACCAGGCCAATCCTTTTCTGCCTTAACATATATGGTATGCGCTGTACTCTAGTGTTTTTTGTTCAGTTTGTATCATACCCTGGCAGAACGATTGGAAGTGCTTAGTTACAAGTTTCTTCTGTTGGTCCCTTTGGCAGAAATTATTGAGTGTTTGCTTTGCAAAGATAAAGATGCTGCTCGTCCGGCTTGCTTGAATTCTTTTTTGCTTGCTGTTGGAGCATGGGCACAGTTGGAACAGGGTGGAGGCAACTCGGCACCAGATCATGGATGTGGAGGGAGGCGGTGATTGACAGTTGCAAAAGGTGGGGAGGGTGGACGCTGGCGGCGCGGATGGAGGATCAAGGCTATCACCAGGAACTACCAATTACAGACTGGTGCCAGGCCTTGAAGCACACAGCATGCTTTCTAAAGGGGGCACCCTAGGAATCAGACTCCTACCAAACCGGTCGCTAGCGATTTGGTGCATTCTAGTCGTCTGATCTTTTGGCTAGATTCCTTTGTTAAATACCTGATTTGTTGATAACTTGCGTCCGTGAAATCTGCTGCTTCCTGATCGTTGTCTCCACAATCTGCGATCTGTTTCCTAAAACTGCTTCCTAGAATGGCTTCAAATTCCATTCTATGATCCTGAAAAATATGGTTATTTCTCACAAGTAAATCCTGTTATTAATTACGAAATTGATAAGATATGTTTCCTTACTCATGGTATAACATGGTTTTAATAAACTTTTAATACCACAGAAGCATTCTTCCGCACTATCGGAAGCATCTTTTTCTTGTGATTTATACTTGCTTCTGTCTACCAATGAATTGGCTTCCATGATGAAATAAACTTGCTATAATTGCATATGAATCTGTACTTAAGTGGTGATTTGTTTTACTAAAAAAACATTGAAATTGTGTTTCTGTCAACTGGAAAATTGCTTCTAAACAAATAAGACGTTCCACAGGAAGAATCATTATAATGAGTACAATTGCTTCAAACACATCAGCGATGTATGTGTTTCCAGGAAATAAAAGTGTGCTCAGTTTGTTTCCATGGATGAAAGATTTTGCTTCCATAGTTTCATGAGAAACAAGCATCCATGACAAACAATTTACACCCAATCATTTCTTACAAACTGGATGTTGCTTCTACTAGTTTCCCTACTTGCTTATGTATGGGATGTGACAATGTGGCCCTCAAGCTGGCTGTTGGCGTAGTAACTCAAGGCAGGCATTATCTTGGCGCCGATGTGACACACTAGGAGCTGCATATTAGTTTTCTTCCGCCGGCTTGAAGAAATAACTAGTCAATGCGGTGGTGATTCAAACAGTGCTTACAACAATGTCCAAATCACCTGAAGCAAAACGTCATTCCAACTGAAGCAACAAAAGGTTTGAATGGAAGCATATAAGCAAGGTATGTTTGGTGAACTAGTGTGGAAAAACATATGTATAATCGAACCACATAATTTAGCATTTCAAATCAATAATAAGTAAGATGGAAGCATACATATACAATTATGTACTCCAGCAAATGGATTGGCAAACGTGTCATTGTAATTGTCTTAAGCATTAAAGCATAGGGTTACAACCGAGGATAGAGAGACCGCCTGAGAAGATATATGCAATGAAATATAAATAGATATGGATTAACTATAGAATATATATGCATTATCACTAGAAAGAAAAAGCTAATTACAACCTGAAGTGGCAATGCAAGGAAATGCAATTATACAAGTGATGAGAAATATAATGAAGCATGTCTGTTTAATAAAAATAAAATAAAAATCTACAAACAATGGAAACACATATACTAAATCAAGAAGCATGATTGCAGTTCTATCTATACATAAAAAAACATGAATGCTCCGAAGCAATGGACTTTACATCTGTACATCTACGAAACATGGCAAGAGAGTGAAGCTCCATTGCATGGAAGAAGTATCTGTATGTAAGACACCTAGGAAGTATAGATGTAATGAAAAAATAATATGTACAGCGAGCAAGCATGGCAATAGATTGAAATCCAATCGTACATGCCAAGGATGGTAGATACAGCAGTACATAGGAAGCTACCTAGAAGCATGGAAGTAGATTGAAATTCTGCTGTACGTAGGAAGCATGAATGCATGAAGCAAAAAAGATTGCTATCACTATATAAACAAGGCGTACTGGAAGCACAAAAACATGAAGATGCAAAATAGCTTGCCACTGATATCGAGTGCAGAATTTATATTCTACAAACGTATCTCATCTAATCTAATTGGAGGTTTTGTGAGCTTACACCAACTAGAATTCTTCAAATACATGAATGATAACAGATTCACACAGATCCCACCGCTGGTGAATCTCCCAGCCACATCCTTTACGAAGACCTACACGGATGCCTAGATCGGCGACGACGCTGCAGCTAGGTAGGGATGTGATCAAATACATACTGTATCAGCTAGAAAATCCTTATTTTCGGGGTGGCAAAGTTGGGCAGTGATCCTGGAAATCTCCTCTGGAACTAAAAGGGATGTGATCAAATACATATCAGCTAGAACATCCTTATTTTCCGGGTGGCAAAGTTGGGCAGTGATCCTGGCAATCTCCTCTGGAACTGAAACAAGGAGCTCCCTGCGCATTGAGGCAGCAAAAGCAGTGATGGGCATTTGGTTCACCTTTGGTGTTACAATCCCTTGCGACACACCATTTTATGGTAAGTTTGCTCTCATCTAATGACGAGGCCACCATAGTCGCGTTGTCATGGCCATCTTCGTAGGTGCTCTTGGGGTCGGAGCGACCTGTTGCATATGACATTATATGGTTGTCAGTGCACAGTAGGCAAGTATCTTATGTACATACAGAAACAATAGTTTTGAAAGATAGTGGGCAGGCTGCAAGGATATAAGCAATATGATAGTGAAGATGTGCTTACATTGCCCAACCATGACAAGGCACCCGACAAAACAGCAACCACATAGACTACGCTGCTCCTCTTCATATTTTCAATGAACTGTATACGAGATATGAGATAGTTAGAAGCAATCAGAGGCAATAACCACAATCCCCTCTCACCTCGGTATATATAGAGGGTAGGGCTGAAGTCGAGCCGAGTTCAGTCCGAGCCACGCTCTGGCTCGCTCTGTATGGGTGTCTTTGCTCGGTCCAGCCCAACCACCAGAAAACAATGCATCCCTTTACAGTGAGTAAACAGTAGCTTTTTTTGTGTGTCTTTTGTTGTTTTGATTGCAAATTAAGACTATATATTGAATATTTAGCAGTATATTAATTGCTAAAGAAATAGCAGATCAAGCACCATATATTGCTAATAATGATCAAAGTGTTGAAAACTAAGCATATACATCTTGATGTTGTCAAGTACTCCCTCCGTTCCAAAATATAAAGTTAGTAAAAAGTTGGGTCATCTATTTTGGAACGGAGGGAGTACATGATTTGGTGCTCTTCACCTCTGTGTTACAACCAATTAAAAATTGACAAGTCTATACTTCGGACTTCTGCAGACGCAAAAACATGTTGCAGTCACTGCAGTCTAGAGGCTAGAGACTAGCACAGTTTAGCATTTCATTCTTGAGCAGATAAAGCTAGCAGCAAGAACGAAACTACCAGATGCCAGGTGATGTATCATCAACCCAGTCAAGTTACAACCAGGCTTCCTATGTTAAAATGAGAAGCAAATATTCTCAAGCACATGTACAGAAGTACTCCCTCCGTCCCATAATGTAAGACATTTTTTAAAACTACACTAATGTCAAAAAAACGTCTTACATTATGAGACAAAGGGAGTAAGAATCAAAAGCTTCACTACTTGACACCATGTACATCTCCTACCCAAGCTGCACAAGCCTCTGCTCTGTGGCGGCTCTACTCTTGATCCGAGAAAAAAAGTGGGGGCACAGACGAACCTGAGGGGGCCGTTGGCGTCGTTATCGTGGGAGGGAAGGAAACTTCTTGAGTAGCTGTCGCTCGAATCAGCGAGGGGTTCGGGGCGCTTCCGCTTCCCTGAGATGTAGGGAAGTGGGCACTCGTTCTCGGGGAGCTGCTGGGACGTCTTCTCCCCTAATTGACCAGCGATTCCATAAGTTGAAAGGAGCATTGTTACATTCCATATATGTACAACAAAGAACGGCAGAACAACTATGCAATTTGAGATCGCAAAATTATAACTTTGTACTAAACAAAAGTCACTTATTTTGGGATGGAGGGAGTATGCATTATGTGAGGGAGGCAACTAGATGGCGCGCGGGCGCCATCCCAATTTCCTGGCTCGTGGCAAAAACATACCCAAAATGGAAAGGGGTCGGTCCATCATGTGATTCCCACCCCTGCACGTGTCCATACCCACACCATGCCCCCAGCTGATCCCCATCACGCACAGGCAAAAGCAAAACAGGGGACAAAATGCCACCACACAAGAAAGGGTGGAACAAACAGGAAAAAGAGGCGGCCATGGCGTCCTGAAGGTTAAGAGAAACAAAAACATAGAAGTCTTCACAACAAGTTATGCAAGCACAGGCGCAAACACAGAAATCTAGGTGTGTTTATTTTGTCACAACCCTGATCTGTAGCAACACTCGTAGTATTCTGATCTGTTTGGCAGAAGACACAGGAATCTCAAAAAATATCCTCCTACCTCTCCCCTTGATTTGATTCTTCAAAGATTCTGGGTACAAGGTCTTTAGAAACTTGAAGCCAGAATTGTCGATTCGTTTTGCCTGTGAGCGATCCTGACCTGCATATATGCATAGGAAATGTTAGGTTGGCTTGTGCACAACTGAATTGTAATAAGTTGCTTCACATATAGTTGGTTTATAAGTAAAAATATTGTTGGTTGCTTGCCTTTCACGACAAAATGACCTATATGTTCCCCAGATAGTACTATGCCAGTTTGTTTGTGTGAGAACTTTTTAGAATGCACCATTTTTGTGTGGAAAAAGCAACTTTACTCTAAAATCCAGATTTATAAATGGATCATCTTAACATGAAATGCAAATTAACATGCTTGTGGCCTAGGCAATGTACTATACCATCTAGGCAAGCTAAATTAGATTGTTCCAGCTACTACATTACTGGAAAGAAAACTGATATGCCCCAGTAGTAAAAATTACCAATTCAGACAAGGATCCTCTTTGTGCTATTGTGGAACATGGAAAACTTGCTACAAAAATCTGGTGCAAGACACAGCTACTGCATCTTAAATAAGACAATGGATAAGCTACATTATTGCTGGACTGTGGAGAAGAAACTTTACTATGCTAAGTAAGGAACAAAGAAAAGCAGAAAATATCAACGAAATGACTTGAGGAGTTGAGTAAAAATGCCATATCTATCTATCTATCCATCTGCGTAGCAACAATCACAGATGAAAAGTAAGAGCGTTCTCTCAGAAAAATGCCTCATGTTGTCCCAAAGGTTTAATGGAATGTATTGTATCAGGCATCTGATCAGTGTTTTGTTTTTGCGGGTTAGGCATCTGATCAGTGTTGACCAACAAAGACCCAAAAACACAAAGTGAGCAACGACGCAGGCTCTTGCACGGACATACAGAGGATAAACGAAACCCTTGCTTCATTAACACTAAAAAGGTGGGAGAACTAGATGTATCAAATGGCCTGGAAAATCTACTGAGCACAAGTAGATTGCTTCTCTCTATCTGTTATATCTCTATCTCTTCTACCTCCATCTCTATCTACCTATCTACTTGCTTCATTGGCACACACAAAAATACAACAATGGCAGATCGCCATGAAGAGATAGACATAAGAAACTTGCTTCGCTGGCACAAACAAAGTGAGAGAGGACTTGCTTTATCAATTTGCCTGAGGAAAGCTACTTATATACCACAAGTAAATTGCATGTTTCGATGAAAACAAAATGCTACAACCAGTCTCACTAGAAAGCACAAAAAACATGCCCCCTCGCGCTAAGAGAGCAGTTTTTTGTAGGTCGAGCTACATGGCACCCACTACCTTAACCATTCAAATGTTTGCTCAGGTGCATCTGGATATGTGCACAGATTCACAAATAAGCTGCTGCACCAGGCGGTCACCGCTTAATAGTCTGACGCCTACCAGGGTACAGTACACGCCATGATATACCATGTGCTGCTGCATGCATTTGTCCACAAGCAACGCACAGCATCCCAAGCTTTTGTCTTGCAGCATCTGTCTTGTGCTACAGTGAAAGAGAGGGACAGGGATGACATGCATTTAAATATTTGCCAATAGTGATGAGTGATAATCTGACGTTTTATCTAGAGCTTGTTTTTTTATTGACGTTTTAACATATTTTGTGTGTGTGAAATATCTGACATTTTATCCAACAATGATTCAGTCATGTACTTAAAATACAACGAAGATAATCTTGCTTCGTCCTATGATCGCTGTACTATACGTGGATGCTTTGTTTTATCGCAGATGGATGTGGGGGCGGCTGATAAGACGCAACAGAGATAAATGTGACAGGCGTCAGCGGTGGGAGGACCCACAAGGACTAGCATACAGGGCTATTCCTTCTTTGGATTACTGTTACCTAGACAGGACAGCGCCTGCAAAGGATGTTGCATGAAACAGCTACGCGCACATGTTGCTCTTTTCCTGCACCAATCACGAAGCAAGCCAACGGTCCAGATAAGAGGGACCGTGTAGCTTGCGCTAGGAAGGAACTTTGCGCTCGCGCTAATCCTCACCTGTCTTCTGGAGGTGTTTGTGAGCATGCCCCTTGACGGTAAAAACATTGGCTAAAAAAACATTCCCCAAAAATCTACGTACTGTAATTCGTAAGAATGAACAAGGGGTGCTCCACTCCCTCCTCAGCAAGAATCGTAAGAAAACGAGCGCTTCTAATCGATGAACGGGTGCTCTGCTCACGGCCACCCTTCTAAATCGGCCAAGAGAGTGGCTCTGGTCCTTGCGCAGCTACTGAATGGGGGTAAACTGCCGAATCAACGCGAGAAAATCGTCTGGCCCCTTTCGAATCTGGCCCCGTGGAGCGCGCGCATACCTGAGGTTTGGTCATCGGCGGCAGGCAGGCTGGGTCGATGCTGCGCTCCTCCTTTCGCCGGCGCCCCCCGTTCCGCGGGCTCCATCCAATCCAGTTGCCCCTCCCCTCAAACGTCTAGCGCCGCCGCGACCGCCCTGCTTCGCTTCTCTCCCCTCTCCATCTTCCCCTGCCTTGAGTGACCCAAGCAGCGCCACCGAGGCCACGCCCGCCTTCTGATTTATGTGCTCGTCTTCCTTTCTCTGCCTCCACACGAGCTCCGCTGGAAAACCCTAGCAATGGGGAATTTCGTGCTCACTTATTAGAGCATCTCCAATCTTCAATACATGATGTACTAGTATTCATTAAGGATGGTGATTTTTTTAAAGATCCGCCGCCTCAACCGTTAGATCCAGCAGAATCCAACGATACCCATTCATCGCAATAAAGACGATGTTTCAAAACCTTTTGCAAGAAAGCTCATATTGCACAGGTTTCGGCCCCAAACGCATAAAAATTTAAAGTTTATTTTCCCGCTACCAAAAAACACCACAGTTCGGCGACCATCATGCCACAGGTCGGCGATCATTATAGCCAAAATCCTGCAATCAAAATGGTAGGAACTATAGACATGAAGCTCATCAAACAGCAGGCTCCTCTGCCACAGGGCTGGCCGAGGTCGGCATCGACGAGGGCACAACTTCAACAGTGCTCGGGCTCGGGGTCGGCATGGACGTAACTTCAGTGCTCGGGCTCGGAATCGGCGTGGGCACAACTTCAATGCTTGGGGTCAGCGTGGGCGTAGGAGAGGTGGTCGTCGCCGGTCCCTACATCTGGTTCAAGATGAGGCCTCACTCCGCTAGGTACCACGCCTTCACCTGCTCGTCCATCGTCGACGTGTCTCCCCCCATCAAGAACGCCAGGTTGGTGTTCCTCTTCTTCGCGGCGACGTTGGTCCTGAGAAGGTTGAGCTTGGCGTCCTGTTTTGTCATCAACGCCGACCACCTCACATCGGATTTCTCCTTCCTCTTGGCGGCGTTGTTCTTGCCATCGGCGATGCATTGCTCGATCGACGATTGCAGTCGTTCAGCACCGGGTGCCGCGTCCCTCGCTACCTTGGCTCCTTTGTTGCCATCAGGGCGCCCTTCTGCCATCGCTGAGGCAGGCGCGTCCGGGTTGTAGGCGTCCTTCGCCTTGGCGAGAGCGAGACGGACCTTCGTCCATTTCTCGCACGACTCGATCCTGGTGAACACATGAAGGAACTTGAACTCTTGGTTGTTGTTGTCCTAGCGAAACATGTTGAACATCCGAACCATCTGCACAACCGAGGAAAAAGTGTCAGTGAAGTACACATCAACGGGCTGGGCCGGTGAACGATGGCCATACCTGACCCTCGACTTTGGTGCCGCTTTCCGGGCGAGCCGCGGGCTCCTCTTGAATCACATGCCACTGGTTGCAGGCCGTCTGGATGGTCGCCCAGTGATTCGGCATGGCCTTCGCGCCGCTGTCCATGTGGATGTTGGCGAAGTCGGGGTCGACCAACTTGCGGTTGTCGAACGCCATCTTAATCTTTCTCCAGTACGTGTCGGCATTCTGATTGGAGCCAGTGATCGGGTCGATGCTGAGGGTCTTCCATGCTTCGGCGAGGGACTCCCTTCCTTGGACTTCCACTTGACGCGAGGCTCGCCTGGCCTGGTGGTGGCCGCCTGCATTTTCTTTCTCCCTTTGGGCGCCGGCTCCACCTTCGTCGGTTCTTCCTCCTCCACCTCCTCCTCGGCATCGTCGAGCTCGTCTTCCATGTCGACAGCAGCGTCCAGAGTTTCATCTTGCATGCAGAAACCAAGGCATGAAGGGGCAGCGATGGAGCCGCTCGTGATGATCTCGTCCATGTCGGCGTCGGTGCCGCTGAACGGTGTCACCGAGATATGTGTGAAGGGTAGGGCGCCACGACGCAGAGGCAGCGCAGGCGAACCTGAGTAGGTCGGCGGCGAGTAGTTGTACTGGGTGTTCAGGCCGGCGGCGAACGCGGGGGAGGGAGTGTTGGGGAACGTAGTAATTTCAAAAAATTTCCTACGCACACGCAAGATCATGGTGATGCATAGCAACGAGAGGGGAGAGTGTTGTCTACGTATCCTCGTAGACCGAAGCGGAAGCGTTGACGCAACGTAGAGGAAGTAGTCGTACGTCTTCCCGGTCCAACCGATCCAAGCACCGTTACTCCGGCACCTCCGAGTTCTTGGCACACGTTCAGCTAGATGACGCTCCCCAGGCTCCGATCCAGCAAAGCTTCGGGGAGGAGTTCCGTCAGCATGACGGCGTGGTGAAAATCTTGATGTTCAACCGTCGCAGGGCTTCGCCTAAGCACCACTACAATATGATCGAGGTGAAATATGGTGAAGGGGGGCACCACACACGGCTAGGGAACGATCACGAAGTTCAACTTGTGTGTTCTAGGGTGCCCCCTGCCCCCGTATATAAAGGAGCCAAGAGGAGGGGGCGGCCGGCCAAGGAGGGCGTGCCAAGGGGGAGTCCTACTCCCACCGGCAGTAGGACTCCCTTCTTTCCTAGTTGGAGAAGGAGAAGTGGGAAAGAGGAGGAAGAGGGAAAGGAAAGGAGGGGCGCCCCCCTCTCCTTGTCCTATTCGGACTAGGGAGGGGAGGGGCGCGCGAACACCTCTTGCCTCCTTTCCTCTTCTCCCTTAGGGCCCATGTAGGCCCAATAACCCCCCGGGGGGGGGGGGGGGGTTTCGGTAACCCCCCGATACTCCGGTAAAATCCCGATTTCACCCGGAACGATTCCGATATCCAAATATAGGCTTCCAATATATCGATCTTTATGTCTCGACCATTTCGAGACTCCTCGTCATGTCCATGATCACATCCGGGACTCCGAACAACCTTCGGTACATCAAAATACATAAACTCATAATGAAACTGTCATCGTAACGTTAAGCGTGCGGACCCTACAGTTCGAGAACAATGTAGACATGACCGAGACACGTCTCCGATCAATAACCAATAGTGGAACCTGGATGCTCATATTGTTTCCTACATATTCTACGAAGATCTTTATCGGTCAGACCGCATAACAACATATGTTGTTCCCTTTGTCATCGGTATGTTACTTGCCCGAGATTCGATCGTCGGTATCTCAATACCTAGTTCAATCTCGTTACCGGCAAGTCTCTTTACTCGTTCCGTAATACATCATCTCACAACTAACTCATTAGTTGCAATGCTTGCAAGGTTTATGTGATGTGCATTACCGAGAGGGCCCAGAGATACCTCTCCGACAATCGGAGTGACAAATCCTAATCTCGAAATACGCCAACCCAACATGTACCTTTGGAGACACCTGTAGAGCACCTTTATAATCACCCAGTTACGTTGTGACGTTTGGTAGCACACAAAGTGTTCCTCCGGCAAACGGGAGTTGCATAATCTCATAGTCATAGGAACATGTATAAGTCATGAAGAAAGCAATAGCAACATACTAAACGATCGGGTGCTAAGCTAATGGAATGGGTCATGTCAATCAAATCATTCACCTAATGATGTGATCCCGTTAATCAAATAACAACTCTTTGTCCATGGTTAGGAAACATAACCATCTTTGATTAACGAGCTAGTCAAGTAGAGGCATACTAGTGACACTCTGTTTGTCCATGTATTCACACATGTATTATGTTTCCGGTTAATATAATTCTAGCATGAATAATAAACATTTATCATGATATAAGGAAATAAACAATAACTTTATTATTGCCTCTAGGGCATATTTCCTTCAGTCTCCCACTTGCACTAGAGTCAATAATCTAGATTACACAGTAATGATTCTAACACCCATGGAGCCTTGGTGCTGATCATGTTTTGCTCGTGGAAGAGGTTTAGTCAACGGGTCTGCTACATTCAGATCCATATGTATCTTGCAAATCTCCATGTCTCCCACCTGTACTAGATCCCGGATGGAATTGAAGCGTCTCTTGATGTGCTTGGTTCTCTTGTGAAATCTAGATTCCTTTGCCAAGGCAATTGCACCAGTATTGTCACAAAAGATTTTCATTGGACCCGATGCACTAGGTATGACACCTAGATCGGATATGAACTCCTTCATCCAGACTCCTTCATTTGCTGCTTCCGAAGCAGCTATGTATTCCGCTTCACACGTAGATCCCGCCACGACGCTTTGTTTAGAACTGCACCAACCGACATCTCCACCGTTTAATGTAAACACGTATCTGGTTTGCGATTTAGAATCGTCCGGATCAGTGTCAAAGCTTGCATCAATGTAACCATTTACGATGAGCTCTTTGTCACCTCCATAAACGAGAAACATATCCTTAGTCCTTTTCAGGTATTTCAGGATGTTCTTGACCGCTGTCCAGTGATCCACTCTTGGATTACTTTGGTACCTCCCTGCTAGACTTATAGCAAGGCACACATCAGGTCTGATACACAGCATTGCATACATGATAGAGCCTATGGCTGAAGCATAGGGAACATCTTTCATTTTCTCTCTATCTTCTGTAGTGGTCAGGCATTGAGTCTTACTCAACTTCACACCTTGTAACACAGGCAAGAACCCTTTCTTTGCTTGATCCATTTTGAACTTCTTCAAAACTTTGTCAAGGTATGTGCTTTGTGAAAGTCCAATTAAGCGTCTTGATCTATCTCTATAGATCTTAATGCCTAATATGTAAGCAACTTCACCGAGGTCTTTCATTGAAAAACTCTTATTCAAGTATCCCTTTATGCTATCCAGAAATTCTATATCATTTCCAATTAGTAATATGTCATCCACATATAATATCAGAAATGCTACAGAGCTCCCACTCACTTTCTTGTAAGTACAGGCTTCTCCAAAAGTCTGTATAAAACCAAATGCTTTGATCACACTATCAAAGCGTTTATTCCAACTCCGAGAGGCTTGCACCAGTCCATAAATGGATCGCTGGAGCTTGCACACTTTGTTAGCTCCCTTTGGATCGACAAAACCTTCTGGTTGCATCATATACAACTCTTCTTCCAGAAATCCATTCAGGAATGCAGTTTTGACATCCATTTGCCAAATTTCATAATCATAAAATGCGGCAATTGCTAACATGATTCGGACAGACTTAAGCATTGCTACGGGTGAGAAGGTCTCATCGTAGTCAATCCCTTGAACTTGTCAAAAACCTTTTGCAACAAGTCGAGCTTTGTAGACGGTAACATTACCGTCAGCGTCAGTCTTCTTCTTGAAGATCCATTTATTCTCAATTGCTTGCCGATCATCGGGCAAGTCAACCAAAGTCCACACTTTGTTCTCATACATGGATCCCATCTCAGATTTCATGGCTAAAAGCCATTTCGCGGAATCTGGACTCACCATCGCTTATTCATAGTTCATAGGTTCATCATGATCTAGTAGCATGACTTCCAGAACAGGATTATCGTACCACTCTGGTGTGGATCTTACTCTGTTTTATCTACGAGGTTCAGTAGCAACTTGATCTGAAGTTCTATGATCATCATCATTAACTTCCTCACTAATTGGTTTAGGTGTCACATAAACCGGTTTCTGTGATGTACTACTTTCCAGTAAGGGAGCAGATACAGTTGCCTCATCGAGTTCTACTTTCCTCCCACTCACTTCTTTCGAGAGAAAATCCTTTTCTAGAAAGGATCCATTTTTAGCAACGAATGGCTTGCCTTCGGATCTGTGATAGAAGGTGTACCCAACAGTCTCCTTTGGGTATCCTATGAAGACACATTTTTTTGATTTGGGTTCGAGCTTATCAGGTTGAAGCTTTTTCACATAAGCATCACAGCCCCAAACTTTAAGAAACGACAACTTTGGTTTCTTGCCAAACCATAGTTCATAAGGCGTCGTCTCAACGGATTTTGATGGTGCCCTATTTAACGTGAATGCGGTCGTCTCTAAAGCATAACCCCAAAAATGATAGCGGTAAATCTGTAAGAGACATCATAGATCGCACCATATCAAGTAAAGTATGATTACGACGTTCAGACACACCATTACGTTGTGGTGTTCCGGGTGGCGTGAGCTGCGAAACTATTCTGCATTGTTTCAAATGTAGAGCAAACTCGTAACTCAAATATTCTCCTCCATGATCAGATCGTAGAAACTTTATTTTCTTGTTACGATGATTTTCAACTTCACTCTGAAATTCTTTGAACTTTTCAAATGTTTTAGACTTATGCTTCATTAAGTAGATATACCCATATCTGCTTAAATCATCTGTGAAGGTGAGAAAATAACGATATCCGCCACGAGCCTCAACATTCATCGGACCACATACATCTGTATGTATGATTTCCAACAAATCTGTTGCTCTCTCCATAGTACCGGAGAACGGCGTTTTAGTCATCTTGCCCATGAGGTACGGTTCGCAAGTACCAAGTGATTCATAATCAAGTGGTTCCAAAAGTCCATCAGTATGGAGTTTCTTCATGCGCTTTACACCGATATGACCTAAACTGCAGTGCCACAAATAAGTTGCACTATCATTATCAACTCTGCATCTTTTGGCTTCAACATTATGAATATGTGTATCACTACTATCGAGATTCATCAAAAATAGACCACTCTTCAAGGGTGCATGACCATAAAAGATATTACTCATATAAATAGAACAACCATTATTCTCTGATTTAAATGAATAACCGTCTCGCATCAAACAAGATCCAGATATAATGTTCATGCTCAATGCTGGCACCAAATAACAATTATTTAGGTCTAATACTAATCCCGAAGGTAGATGTAGAGGTAGCGTGCCGACCGCGATCACATCGACTTTGGAACCATTTCCCACGCGCATCGTCACCTTGTCCTTTGCCAGTGTTCGCTTAATCCGTAGTCCCTGTTTCGAGTTGCAAATATTAGCAACAGAACCAGTATCAAATACCCAGGTGCTACTGCGAGCTCTAGTAAGGTACACATCAATAACATGTATATCACATATACCTTTGTTCACCTTGTCATCCTTCTTATCCGCCAAATACTTGGGGTAGTTCCGCTTCTAGTGACCAGTCTGCTTGCGGTAGAAGCATTCAGTTTCAGGCTTAGGTCCAGACTTGGGTTTCTTCACCTGAGCAGCAACTTGCTTGCTGTTCTTCTTGAAGTTCCCCTTCTTTTTCCCTTTGCCCTTTTTCTTGAAACTAGTGGTCTTGTTGACCATCAACACTTAATGCTCCTTCTTGATTTCTACCTCCGCAGCCTTTAGCATTGCGAAGAGCTCGGGAATTGTCTTAAACACCCCTTGCATTGAAGGAAATATGCCCTAGAGGCAATAATAAAGTTATTATTTATTTCCTTATAATCATGATAAAGGTTTATTATTCGTGCTAGAATTGTATTAACCGGAAACATAATACATGTGTGAATACATAGACAAACAAAGTGTCACTAGTATGCCTCTACTTGACTAGCTCGTTAATCAAAGATGGTTATGTTTCCTAACCATGAACAATGAGTTGTTATTTGATTAACGGGATCACATCATTAAGAGAATGATCTGATTGATATGACCCATTCCATTAGCTTAGCACCCGATCATTTAGTATGTTGCTATTGCTTTCTTCATGACTTATACATGTTCCTATAACTATGAGATTATGCAACTCCCGTTTGCCGGAGGAACACTTTGGGTGCTACCAAACGTCACAACGTAACTGAGTGATTATAAAGGAGCATTACAGGTGTCTCCAAAGGTAGATGTTGGGTTGGCGTATTTCGAGATTAGGATTTGTCACTCCGATTGTCGGAGAGGTATCTCTGGGCCCTCTCGGTGATGCACATCACATAAGCCTTGCAAGCATTGCAACTAATGAGTTAGTTGCGAGATGATGTATTACGGAACGAGTAAAGAGACTTGCCGGCAATGAGATTGAACTAGGTATGGGATACCGATGATCGAATCTCGGGCAAGTAACATACCGATGACAAAGGGAACAACGTATGTTGTTATGCGGTCTGACCGATAAAGATCTTCGTAGAATATGTAGGAGCCAATATGGGCATCCAGGTCCCGCTATTGGTTATTGACCGGAGATGTGTCTCGGTCATGTCTACATTGTTCTCGAACCCGTAGGGTCCGCACGCTTAAGGTTACGATGACAGTTATATTATGAGTTTATGCATTTTGATGTACCGAAGGTTGTTCGGAGTCCCGGATGTGATCACCGACATGACGAGGAGTCTCGAAATGGTCGAGACATAAAGATTGATATATTGGAAGCCTTGGACATCGGAAGTGTTCCGGGTGAAATCGGGATTTTACCGGTGTACCGGGAGGTTACCGGAACCCCCCCCCCCCCCCCCCCGGGAGCTATATGGGCCATAGTGGGCCTTAGTGGAAAAGAGAAGGGGCTGCCCAAGATGGGCTGCGCGCCCCCCACCCTCCCCTAGTCCTATTAGGACTAGGATAGGTGGCCGGCCCCCCCTCTCTCGTTTCCCCCTCCGCGAATCCTATTCCAACTAGGATTGGGGGGGGGAATCCTACTCCTAGAGGGAGTAGGACTCTCCTGGCGTGCCAAGCTTGGCCGGCCAGCCTCCCCCTCTAGTCATTTATATACTGAGGCAGAGGCACCCCAGAAAGACACAAGTTGATCCACGTGATCTATTCCTTAGCCGTGTGCGGTGCCCCCAGCCACCATAGTCCTCGATAATACTGTACCGTAGTTTAGGCGAAGCCCTGCTGCTGTAGTACATCAAGATTGTCACCACGCCGTCGTGCTGACGGAACTCTTCCCCGACACTTTGCTGGATCGGAGTTCGGGGATCGTCATCGAGCTGAACGTGTGCTCGAACTCGGAGGTGCCGTAGTTTCGGTGCTTGATCGGTTGGATCGGGAAGACGTACAACTACTTCCTCTATGTTGCGTCATCGCTTCCGCAGTCGGTCTGCGTGGGTACGTAGACAACACTCTCCCCTCTCGTTGCTATGCATCACATGATCTTGCGTGTGCGTAGGAATTTTTTTGAAATTACTACGAAACCCAACAGTGGCATCCGAGCCTAGGTTTTATATGTTGATGTTATATGCACGAGTAGAACACAAGTGAGTTGTGGGCGATATAAGTCATACTGCCTACCAGCATGTCATACTTTGGTTCGGCGGCATTGTTGGACGAGACGACCCGGACCAACATTACGCGTACGCTTACGCGAGACCGGTTCCCCCGACGTGCTTTGCACATAGGTGGCTTGCGGGCAACTGTCTCTCCAACTTTAGTTGAACCAAGTCGGGCTACGCCCGGTCCTTGCGAAGGTTAAAACGGAGTCTATTTGACAAACTATCGTTGTGGTTTTGATGCGTAGGTGAGATTGGTTCTTGCTTAAGCCCGTAGCAGCCACGTAAAACTTGCAACAACAAAGTAGAAGACGTCTAACTTGTTTTTGCAGGGCATGTTGTGATGTGATATGGTCAAGACATGATGCTGAATTTTATTGTATGAGATGATCATGTTTTGTAACCGAGTTATCGGCAACTGGCAGGAGCCTTATGGTTGTCGTTTTATTGTATGCAATGAAATCATGATGTAATGCTTTACTAAGCGGTAGTGATAGTCGTGGAAGCATAAGCTTGGCGAGACGACAACGATGCTACGATGGAGATCAAGGTGTCACGCCGGTGACGATGGTGATCACGACGATGCTTCGGAGATGGAGATCACAAGCACGAGATGATGATGGCCATATCATATCACTTATATTGATTGCATGTGATGTTTATCCTTTTATGCATCTTATCTTGCTTTGATTGACGGTAGCATTATAAGATGGTCTCTCACTAAATTATCAAAAAGTGTTCTCCCTGAGTATGCACCGTTGCGAAAGTTCTTCGTGCTGAGACACCACGTGATGATCGGGTGTGATAGGTTCTACGTTCAAATACAACGGGTGCAAAACAGTTGCACACGCGGAATACTCAGGTTATACTTGACGAGCCAAGCATATACAGATATGGCCTCGGAACACGGAGACCGAAAGGTCGAGCGTGAATCATATAGTAGATATGATCAACATAACGATGTTCACCATTGAAAACTACTCCATCTCACGTGATGATCGGTTATGGTTTAGTTGATTTGGATCACGTAATCACTAAGAAGATTAGAGGGATGTCTATCTAAGTGGGAGTTCTTTAATTAACTTGATTAACTGAACTTAAATTTATCATGAAACTTAGTACCTGATTAGTATCTTGCTTGTTTATGTTTGATTGTAGATAGATGGCTCGTGCTGTTGTTCCGTTGAATTTTAATGCGTTCCTTGAGAAAGCAAAGTT
This sequence comes from Triticum aestivum, assembly GCF_018294505.1. Taxonomy (NCBI): domain Eukaryota; kingdom Viridiplantae; phylum Streptophyta; class Magnoliopsida; order Poales; family Poaceae; genus Triticum; species Triticum aestivum. The sequence goes on from NC_057794.1 coordinate 569,848,551, forward strand.
GAAAGATGATGGTAGCAATTACACGGACTGGGTCCGTAACTTGAGGATTATCCTCATTGCTGCACAGAAGAATTACGTCCTGGAAGCACCGCTGGGTGCCAGGCCTGCTGCAGGAGCAACGCCGGATGTTATGAACGTCTGGCAGAGCAAAGCTGATGACTACTCGATAGTTCAGTGTGCCATGCTTTACGGCTTAGAATCGGGACTTCAACGACGTTTTGAACGTCATGGAGCATATGAGATGTTCCAGGAGTTGAAGTTAATATTTCAAGAAAATGCTCGGATTGAGAGATATGAAGTCTCCAATAAGTTCTATAGCTGCAAGATGGAGGAGAACAGTTCTGTTAGTGAGCATATACTCAAAATGTCTGGGTATAATAATCACTTGATTCAATTGGGAGTTAATCTTCCAGATGATTGCGTCATTGACAGAATTCTTCAATCACTGCCACCAAGCTACAAGAGCTTTGTGATGAACTATAATATGCAAGGGATGAACAAGACTATTCCCGAGCTCTTCGCAATGCTGAAAGCTGCGGAGGTAGAAATCAAGAAGGAGCATCAAGTGTTGATGGTGAACAAGACCACTAGTTTCAAGAAAAAGGGCAAAGGGAAGAAGAAGGGGAACTTCAAAAAGAACGGTAAGCAAGTTGCTACTCAAGAGAAGAAACCCAAACCTGGACCTAAGTCTGAAACTGAGTGCTTCTATTGCAAGCAGACTGGTCACTGGAAGCGGAACTGCCCCAAGTATTTGGCGGATAAGAAGGATGGCAATGTGAACAAAGGTATATGTGATATACATGTTATTGATGTGTACCTTATCAATGCTTGCAGTAGCACCTCGGTATTTGATACTGGTTCTGTTGCTAATATTTGCAACTCGAAACAGGGACTACGGATTAAGCAAAGATTGGCTAAGGACGAGGTGACGATGCGCGTGGGAAACGGTTCCAAAGTCGATGTGATCGCGGTCGGCACGCTACCTCTACATCTACCTTCGGGATTAGTATTAGACCTAAATAATTGTTAGGTGCCAGCGTTGAGCATGAACATTATATCTGGATCTTGTTTGATGCGAGACGGTTATTCATTTAAATTAGAGAATAATGGTTGTTCTATTTATATGAGTAATATCTTTTATGGTTATGCACCCTTGAAGAGTGGTCTATTCTTATTGAATCTCGATAGTAGTAATACACATATTCATAATGTTGAAGCCAAAAGATGCAGAGTTGATAATGATAGTGTAACTTATTTGTGGCACTGCCGTTTAGGTCATATCGGTGTAAAGTGCATGAAGAAACTCCATACCGATGGACTTTTGGAACCACTTGATTATGAATCACTTGGTACTTGCGAACCGTGCCTCATGGGCAAGATGACCAAAACACCGTTCTCCGGTACTATGGAGAGAGCAACAGATTTGTTGGAAATCATACATACAGATGTATGTGGTCCGATGAATATTGAGGCTTGTGGCGGATATCGTTATTTTCTCACCTTCACAGATGATTTAAGCAGATATGAGTATATCTACTTAATGAAACATAAATCTGAAACATTTGAAAAGTTCAAGGAATTTCGGAGTGAAGTTGAAAATCATCGTAACAAGAAAATAAAGTTTCTACGATCTGATCGTGGAGGAGGATATTTGAGTTACGAGTTTGGTGTACATTTGAAAAATTGTGGAATAGTTTCGCAACTCACGCCGCCCGGAACACCTTAGCGTAATGGTGTGTCCGAACGTCGTAATTGTACTTTACTGGATATGGTGCAATCTATGATGTCTCTTACTGATTTACCGCTATCGTTTTGGGGATACGCTCTAGAGACGGCCGCATTCACGTTAAATAGGGCACCATCAAAATTCGTTGAGACGACGCCTTATGAACTGTGGTTTGGCAAGAAACCAAAGTTGTCGTTTCTAAAAGTTTGGGGCTGCGATGCTTATGTGAAAAAGCTTCAACCTGATAAGCTCGAACCCAAATCGGAGAAATGTGTCTTCATAGGATATCCAAAGGAAACTATTGGATACACCTTCTATCACAGATCCGAAGGCAAGACTTTTGTTGCTAAATTCGGAAACTTTCTAGAGAAGGAGTTTCTCTCGAAAGAAGTGAGTGGGAGGAAAGTATAACTTGACGAGGTAACTGTACCTGCTCCCTTACTGGAAAGTAGTACATCACAGAAAACTGTTCCAGTGACACCTACACCAGTTAGTGAGGAAGCTAATGATAATGATCATGAAACTTCAGATCAAGATACTACTGAACCTCGTAGATCAACCAGAGTGAGATCCGTGCCAGAGTGGTACGGTAATCCTGTTCTGGAAGTCATGCTACTAGATCATGATGAACCTACGAACTATGAAGAAGCAATGGTGAGCCCAGATTCCGCAAAGTGGCTTGAAGCCATGAAATCTGAGATGGGATCCATGTATGAGAACAAAGTATGGACTTTGGTTGACTTGCCCAATGATCGACAAGCAATTGAGAATAAATGGATCTTCAAGAAGAAGACTGACACTGACGGTAATATTACTGTCTACAAAGCTCGACTTGTCACGAAAGGTTTTCGGCAAGTGCAAGGGATTGACTACGATGAGACCTTCTCACCCGTAGCGATGCTTAAGTCCGTCTGAATCATGTTAGCAATTGTCGCATTTTATGATTATGAAATTTGGCAAATGGATGTCAAAACTGCATTCCTGAATGGATTTCTGGAAGAATAGTTTTATATGATGCAACCAGAAGGTTTTGTCGATCCAAAAGGAGCTAACAAAGTGTGCAAGCTCCAGCGATCCATTTATGGACTGGTGCAAGCCTCTCGAAGTTGGAATAAACGCTTTGATAGTGTGATCAAAGCATTTGGTATTATACAGACTTTCGGAGAAGCCTGTATTTACAAGAAAGTGAGTGGGAGCTCTGTAGCATTTCTGATATTATATGTGGATGACATATTACTAATTGGAAATGATATAGAATTTCTGGGTAGCATAAAGGGATACTTGAATAAGAGTTTTTCAATGAAAGACCTCGGTGAAGCTGCTTACATATTAGGCATAAAGATCTATAGAGATAGATCAAAACGCTTAATTGGACTTTCACAAACAACATACCTTGACAAAATTTTGAAGAAGTTCAAAATGGATCAAGCAAAGAAAGGATTCTTGTCTGTGTTACAAGGTGTGAAATTGAGTAAGACTCAATGCCCGACCAGTGCAGAAGATAGAGAGAATATGAAAGATGTTCCCTATGCATCAGCCATAGGATCTATCATGTATGCAATGCTGTGTACCAGACCTGATGTGTGCCTTGCTATAAGTCTAGCAGGGAGGTACCAAAGTAATCCAGGAGTGGATCACTGGACAGCGGTCAAGAACATCCTAAAATACCTGAAAAGGACTAAGGATATGCTTCTCATATATGGAGGTGACAAAGAGCTCGTCGTAATGGTTACGTTGATGCAAGCTTTGACACTGATCCGGACGATTCTAAATCGCAAACCGGATACGTGTTTATATTAAACGGTGGAGCTGTCAGTTGGTGCAGTTCTAAACAAAGCGTCGTAGCGGGATCTACATGTGAAGCGGAGTACATAGCTGCTTCGGAAGTAGCAAATGAAGGAGTCTGGATGAAGGAGTTCATATCCGATCTAGGTGTCATACCTAGTGCATCGGGTCCAATGAAAATCCTTTGTGACAATACTGGTGCAATTGCCTTGGCAAAGGAATCCAGATTTCACAAGAGAACCAAGCACATCAAGAGATGCTTCAATTCCATCTGGGATCTAGTCCAGGTGGGAGACATAGAGATTTGCAAGATACATACGGATCTGAATATTGCAGACCCGTTGACTAAGCCTCTACCACGAGCAAAACATGATCAGCACCAAGGCTCCATGGGTGTTAGAATCATTACGGTGTAATCTAGATTATTAACTCTAGTGCAAGTGGGAGACTGAAGGAAATATGCCCTAGAGGCAATAATAAAGTTATTATTTATTTCCTTATAATCATGATAAAGGTTTATTATTCATGCTAGAATTGTATTAACCGGAAACATAATACATGTGTGAATACATAGACAAACAAAGTGTCACTAGTATGCCTCTACTTGACTAGCTCGTTAATCAAAGATGGTTATGTTTCCTAACCATGAACAATGAGTTGTTATTTGATTAACGGGATCACATCATTAAGAGAATGATCTGATTGACATGACCCATTCTATTATCTTAGCACCCGTCGTTTAGTATGTTGCTATTGCTTTCTTCATGACTTATACATGTTCCTATAACTATGAGATTATGCAACTCCCGTTTGCCGAAGGAACACTTTGGGTGCTACCAAACGTCACAACATAACTGGGTGATTATAAAGGAGCATTACAGGTGTCTCCAAAGGTAGATGTTGGGTTGGCGTATTTCGAGATTAGGATTTGTCACTCCGATTGTCGGAGAGGTATCTCTGGGCCCTCTCGGTAATGCATATCACATAAGCCTTGCAAGCATTGCAACTAATGAGTTAGTTGCGAGATGATGTATTGCGGAACGAGTAAAGAGACTTGCCGGCAACGAGATTGAACTAGGTATGGGATACCGACGATCGAATCTCGGGCAAGTAACATACCGATGACAAAGGGAACAACGTATGTTGTTATGCGGTCTGACCGATAAAGGTCTTCGTAGAATATGTAGGAGCCAATATGGGCATCCAGGTCCCACTATTAGTTATTGACCGGAGACGTGTCTCGGTCATGTCTACATTGTTCTCGAACCCGTAGGGTCCGCATGCTTAAGGTTATGATGACAGTTATATTATGAGTTTATGCATTTTGATGTACCGAAGGTTGTTCGGAGTTCCGGATTTGATCACGGACATGACGAGGAGTCTCGAAATGGCCGAGACGTAAAGATTGATATATTGGAAGCCTATGTTTGGACATCGGAAGTGTTCCGGGTGAAATCGGGATTTTACCGGAGTACCGGGAGGTTACCGGACCCCCCCCCCCCGGGAGCTATATGGGCCATAGTGGGCTTAGTGGAAAAGAGAAGGGGCTGCCCAAGATGGTCTGCGCGCCCCCCACCCTCCCCTAGTCCTATTAGGACTAGGAGAGGTGGCCGGCTCCCCCTCTCTCTTTTCCCCCTCCGCGAATCCTATTCCAACTAGGATTGGGGGGGGGGATCCTACTCCCAGAGGGAGTAGGACTCTCCTGGCGCGCCAAGCTTGGCCGGCCAGCCTCCCCCCTCTAGTCCTTTATATACTGAGGCAGAGGCACCCCAGAAACACACAATTTGATCCACGTGATCTATTCCTTAGCCGTGTGCGGTGCCCCCAGCCACCATAGTCCTCGATAATACTGTAGCGGAGTTTAGGCGAAGCCCTGCTGCTGTAGTACATCAAGATCGTCACCACGCTGTCATGCTGACGGAACTCTTCCCCGACACTTTGCTGGATCGGAGTCCGGGGATCATCATCGAGCTGAACGTGTGCTCGAACTCAGAGGTGCCGTAGTTTCGGTGCTTGATCGGTTGGATCGGGAAGACGTACGACTACTTCCTCTATGTTACGTCATCGCTTCCGCAGTCGGTCTGCGTGGGTACGTAGACAACACTCTCCCCTCTCGTTTCTATGCATCACATGATCTTGCGTGTGCGTAGGAATTTTTTTGAAATTACTAGGAAACCGAACATGCATATTATAGTTCATCACGAAGCTCTTGTAGCTTGGTGGAAGTGATTGGAGAATTCTGTCAATGATGCTATCATCCGGAAGATTAATTCCCAGTTGAATCAAGTGATTACAATACCCAGACATCTTGAGTATATGCTCACTGACAGAACTATTCTCCTCCATCTTGCAGCTATAGAATTTATTGGAGACTTCATATCTCTCAATCCGGGCATTCTGCTAGAATATTAACTTCAACTCCTGGAACATCTCATATGCCCCATGACGTTCAAAACGTCGTTGAAGTCCCGGTTCTAAGCCATAAAGCATGGCACATTGAACTATCGAGTAGTCATCAGTTTTGCTCTGCCAGACGTTCTTAACGTCGTCAGTTGCATCAGCAGCAGGCCTGGCACCCAGCGGTGCTTCCAGGAGGTAACTCTTCTGTGCAGCAATGAGGATAATCCTCAAGTTATGGACCCAGTCCGTGTAATTGCTACCATCATCTTTCAACTTTGCTTTCTCAAGGAATGCATTAAAATTCAACGGAACAACAACACGGGCCATCTATCTACAATCAACATAAACAAGCAAGATACTATCAAGGACTAAGTTCATGATAAATTTAAGTTCAATTAATCATATTACTTAAGAACTCCCACTTAGATAGACATCCCTCTAATCATCTAAGTGATCACGTGATCCAAATCAACTAAACCATAACCGATCATCACGTGAAATGAAGTAGTTTTCAATGGTGAACATCGCTATGTTGATCATATCTACTATATGATTCACGCTCGACCTTTCGGCCTCAGTGTTCCGAGGCCATATCTGCATATGCTAGGCTCGTCAAGTTTAACCTGAGTATTCTGCGTGTGCAAAACTGGCTTGCACCCGTTGTAGATGGACGTAGAGCTTATCACACCCGATCATCACGTGGTGTCTGGGCACGACAAACTTTGGCAACGGTGCATACTCAGGGAGAACACTTTTTATCTTGAAATTTAGTGAGAGATCATCTTATAATGCTACCGTCAATCAAAGCAAGATAAGATGCATAAAAGATAAACATCACATGCAATCAATATAAGTGATATGATATGGCCATCATCATCTTGTGCTTGTGATCTCCATCTCCGAAGCACCGTCATGATCACCATCGTCACCGGCGCGACACCTTGATCTCCATCGTAGCATCATTGTCGTCTCGCCAATCTTATGCTTCTACGACTATCGCTACCGCTTAGTGATAAAGTAAAGCATTACAGGGCGATTGCATTGCATACAATAAAGCGACAACCATATGGCTCCTGCCAGTTGCCGATAACTTGGTTACAAAACATGATCATCTCATACAATAAAATTTAGCATCATGCGTTGACCATATCACATCACAACATGCCCTGCAAAAACAAGTTAGACATCCTCTACTTTGTTTGTTGCAAGTTTTACGTGGCTGCTACGGGCTTAAGCAAGAACCAATCTTACCTACGTATCAAAAACCACAACGATAATTTGTCAAGTTGGTGCTGTTTTAACCTTCGCAAGGACTGGGCGTAGCCACACTCGGTTCAACTAAAGTTGGAGAAACTGACACCCGCCAGCCACCTGTGTGCAAAGCACGGCGGTAGAACCAATCTCGCGTAAGCGTACGCGTAATGTTGGTCCGGACCGCTTCATCCAACAATACCGCCGAACCAAAGTATGACATGCTGGTAAGCAGTATGACTTATATCGCCCACAACTCACTTGTGTGCTACTCGTGCATATAACATCAAACCATAAAACCTAGGCTCGGATGCCACTGTTGGGGAACGTAGTAATTTCAAAAAATTTCCTACGCACACGCAAGATCATGGTGATGCATAGCAACGAGAGGGGAGAGTGTTGTCTATGTACCCTCGTAGACCGAAGCGGAAGCATTGACGCAACGTAGAGGAAGTAGTCGTACGTCTTCCCGGTCCAACCGATCCAAGCACCGTTACTCCGGCACCTCCGAGTTCTTGGCACACATTCAGCTCGATGACGCTCCCCGGGCTCCGATCCAGCAAAGCTTCGGGGAGGAGTTCCGTCAGCACGACGGCGTGGTGACGATCTTGATGTTCAACCATCGCAGGGCTTCGCCTAAGCACCGCTACAATATGACCGAGGTGGAATATGGTGGACGGGGGCACCGCACACGGCTAAGGAACGATCACGAAGTTCAACTTGTGTGTTCTAGGGTGCCCCCCTGCCCCCATATATAAAGGAGCCAAGGGGAGGGGGCGGCCAGCAAAGGAGGACGCGCCAAGGGGGAGTCCTACTCCCACCGGGAGTAGGACTCCCTTCTTTCCTAGTTGGAGAAGGAGAAGTGGGAAAGAGGAGGAAGAGGGAAAGGAAGGGGGGGGGGGGCGCCGCCCCCCTCTCCTTGTCCTATTCGGACTAGGGAGGGGAGGGGCGCGCGGCCACCTCTTGCCTCCTTTCTTCTTCTCCCTTAGGGCCCATGTAGGCCCAATAACCCCTAGGGGGGTTCCGGTAACCCCCCGGTACTCCGGTAAAATCCCGATTTCACCCGGAACGATTCCGATATCCAAATATAGGCTTCCAATATATTGATCTTTATGTCTCGACCATTTTGAGACTCCTCATCATGTCCATGATCACATCCGGGACTCCGAACAACCTTAGGTACATGAAAATACATAAACTCATAATGAAACTGTCATCGTAACGTTAAGCGTGCGGACCCTACGGTTCGAGAACAATGTAGACATGACCGAGACACGTCTCCGGTCAATAACCAATAGTGGAACCTGGATGCTCATATTGGTTCCTACATATTATACGAAGATCTTTATCGGTCAGACCGCATAACAACATACGTTCTTCCCTTTGTCATCGGTATGTTACTTGCCCGAGATTCGATCGTCGGTATCTCAATACCTAGTTCAATCTCGTTACCGGCAAGTCTCTTTACTCATTCCATAATACATCATCTCACAACTAACTCATTAGTTGCAATGCTTGCAAGGCTTATGTGATGTGCATTACCGAGAGGGCCCAAAGATACCTCTCCGACAATCGGATTGACAAATCCTAATCTCGAAATACGCCAACCCACATGTACCTTTGGAGACACCTGTAGAGCACCTTTATAATCACCCAGTTACGTTGTGACGTTTGGTAGCACACAAAGTGTTCCTCCGGCAAACGGGAGTTGCATAATCTCATAGTCATAGGAACATGTATAAGTCATGAAGAAAGCAATAGCAACATACTAAACGATCGGGTGCTAAGCTAATGGAATGGGTCATGTCAATCAGATCATTCACCTAATGATGTGATCCCGTTAATCAAATAACAACTCTTTGTCCATGGTTAGGAAACATAACCATCTTTGATTAACGAGCTAGTCAAGTAGAGGCATACTAGTCACACTCTGTTTGTCTATGTATTCACACATGTATTATGTTTCCGGTTAATACAATTCTAGCATGATTTATCATGATATAAGGAAATAAATAATAACTTTATTATTGGCTCTAGGGCATATTTTCTTCAGGGAGTGCGTGGGTCGTGACTGAAGCCGGACGGGGACGCACGCGGCGCCGGGCCATGCGGGAAGGTGATGTTGGAGTTGAAGCCACCATGCGCGTTGCCGTCGGCGTAGCCAGGCGAGGGCGTGTACCCCCACAGCGTCGGCGAGAAGCCGGCCGGTGACGCGGTGCTTTGCTGGCTTCCCCACGCGGCTTGCGGGCACTGGGCGGCCTGTTGAGGCGGAAGGTTCGCCATCCCCGCGCGAGACACCTCCTCCTGCTCGGACACCGCCGCCGCCACGTCCCTGGCCTTCTTCATGATGAGCCTGTTCCGCTGATCGGCGGTGGCCGCCGCCCGACGATCAACGTCGGCCTTCCACTGGGCGTTCGACACCCCGAGGGGCCTTGCCTTCGGCTCCCTCGGCTTCCTCTGCTTTGGCTTGATGGCGCCAGCGGTGGCTAGGCAAGGGGCTGCATATTTCTTCGACAGGATGGCGGGCGGATTTGGGAAGAGAATGGTGGGAGCGGCGGGGAAGAAAGGGGGAAAGGGAGGGAAAGGGGGAAGAAAACAGCGGGAGATCGGTCGGTGTCGCCGACGGTGTGGGCCCACACGCCTTTTCTTTCAGCCGGCGCCCCCCGGTGCGCTGGGTTCGGCTTGGGTTCGCTGGTTGTAAGTTTGGCCCAATCCGGTGATAAACGAGGATCTGGGGGCATGGCTGGGACGCTTTTTCAATGCCGACGCTAAAAAAGCCGCCCTGGGGGCTATTGGGGGGGGGGAGTGGAGATGCTCTTAGACCGAAAGTGAAAGCGTTAAGTTACGTTGTGACTTTTGATAGCACACTAAGTGTTCCTTCGGTGTTCGGGAGTTGCATAATCTCATACTCATAGGAACATGTATAAGTTATGGAGAAAGCAATAGCAAGAAACTAAACGATCATAGTGCTAAGCTAACGGATGGGTCATGTCAATCACATCATTCTCTAATGATGTGATCCCGTTTATCAAATGACAACTCATGTCTATGGTTAGGAAACTTAACCATCTTTGATTAACGAGCTAGTCAAGTAGATGCATACTAGTGACACTCTGTTTGTCTATGTATTCACACATGTACTAAGTTTCCAATTAATACAATTCTAGCATCAATAATAAACATTTATTATGATATAAGGAAATATAAATAACAACTTTATTATTGCCTCTAGGGCATATTTCCTTCACTTAAGAGTACACTCCATGTGCATGGAATGGTAGAAGACGCCTTCTCCCACTTCCTGTCCCACTTACAATCACATTCCCCTCTCGGGAGAACACAAAACCAATCACCACCGCTCCTCGACCTCCATGCGTTCGTAGCTCAAACGAAGGATGGATTGTCATCCATGTCTGAGCGCGGCAACATAGACACGGGGCTTGGCAAGGGCGGCGCCGAGCGCCACTGGAAGGTGCTGCGCGACAACTTCCAATGCATTGCTCGGTGATCCAATGGTTCGCTTGGAGCGGTGGCCTGAAGCACATCTCCATCCTCATCTACTTGGAGAACCGCAACATGCTAAAGATCTTCCTCGAGAAAGTCATCCGCGACACCATCACCTACCCCTATCACGCCCACCGCAAGACCGTCACTGCCATGGACGTCGTCTACGCCCTTAAGCGCGAGGCCCCACCCTCTACGACTTCGTCAAATTGGATTATGATGTTTTTGCGCACCTGTGCGCATCACTCTAGTTGTTGAGAAACCATAGAAGAAACTAGAAGCACATGCATACCTTGCCATGCCATTCCTCTTTTGGTCATTCATTCCGCAATATATGTTCTTCCCCTATTCTGTCATAGTTTTATGAGTCGGTTATTGTTTCTCAAGTTTCCATGCCCCTTTCTCCCGGGATTTTGGCAGAAGTTGCCATGACGGATCTAAAAGAGACTGACATTCAGGGGAATTGTTGTTCAGCGTTGGCTGTCTCACGGCGACAAAAGAAAGATGTCTATCAATTGATACTTAGTATTCCCTCCGTCCCATAATATAAGAGAGTTTTTGACACTACACTATTATTAAAAACGCTTTTATATTATGGGACGAAGGGAGTAGTAACGAAGCAAGACCAACCATCCATTTCTGTAACAAAATTGCCGAGAGTATACTAATAAGGAAAGAAATTGTAATGATATTATCAAAATAAATTATATCAATCCAAGTCATTTTTAGAGGCAAGATTATGCCCACCAGAAAGTACAAAATACAAACAAAATGCAAAAGGAGAAGAGCTGTGATAATTTTTCCATGTGATAAAACTAACCAAAAAAGCAGTGGAAACACGAACTATACTCTAAAACATTGGCGAGCAATTCAAATGTCGTGTACACTAGTGATCCATTGTGTAAGCTACACATTATAGATGTTTTGCACACTTACTCATCCGTAATATCTCATTTGGCTATAGTTAATTACCATTGATTTGCATTTTTCATTGGAAAAAATGAATCCCACACAACTTTTGGTAAATTCGCCTGTTCGAACAACTATCAGGGTTAAAAATTAATTTTAATAAAAGTGAGCTGTTTTGCTTTGGACGCGCCAGAGAAGAACAAGAAACCTACAAGCAGCTATTTGGCTGTGAAATTGGCACACTACCCTTCACGTACCTAGGGATTCCGATTCATCACCGTAAGCTCACAAATAAAGAATGAAAATGTATCGAGGATCGGTTTGAAAAGAGGCTAAGTTGCTGGAAGGCCAAACTTTTGTCTTATGGAGAAAGATTGGTGCTTATTAATTCTGTACTCACAAGTATGCCCATGTTCCTCCTCTCTTTCTTTGAAGTCCCGGTTGGGGTACGGAAAAGATTGGACTTTTATCGATCTAGATTCTTCTGGCAAATTGATGAGAACAAAAATAAGTATCGTTTGGCAAAGTGGGATGTAATTTGTAGACCAAAGGACCAGGGAGGATTGGGAATTGAAAACTTAGAGGTGAAAAATAGGTGCTTACTAAGCAAATGGCTGTACCGATTATGCACAGAAAGTGATGGAGTTTGGGCTCAGTTATTGCGTAACAAATATCTCTATGCCAAAACACTAGCCCAGGTTACGGCAAAAGCGACTGATTCACCATTCTAGAAAGGGATTATGAGGACGAAAGTGGCGTTCTTTAACAGGGTTAAATTTATCATCGGGAATGGACGGGATACTCGATTTTGGGAGGATACTTGGTTAGGAGATTCGCCCCTGGCCTTACAGTATCCTTCCCTTTACAACATTGCGCAACGGAAAGAGGTTTCCGTTGCTACAGTGCTGGATACTATCCCGCTTAACATACAGTTAAGACGGTCTGTTATTGGCGACCGTTGGACTAGGTGGATACATCTTGTGTAGGTTAATGGAGGTTAACCTTTCGGATGTACCAGACACTTTGCAATGGAAGCTTTCCAGCTCAGGGGTCTTCTCGGTTAAATCCATGTACATGGATTTGATTAATACCGGGACCATCCCAAGGACGGTTCATATTTGGAAAGTTAAGGTGGCCTTGAAGATAAAAGTCTTTATGTGGTTTGTGCATAAGGGTGTCATTCTTACTAAAGATAATTTTTTTAAGCGTAAGTGGGAAGGAAGTAAAAGATGCTACTTTTGTGATCAGGATGAAACAATATGACGTCTATTTATCAAATGTCCACTTGCTAAACTGCTTTGGAGAACTATCCATGTTACATTCAACATCACTCCACCTCGCACGATATCACATTTGTTTGATAACGGGTTGACTGGAGTGGAGCCAAAGTCCGCGACACATATCCGAGTGGGAGCATGCGCATTACTTTGGTCTCTATGGAATTCTCGCAATGACGTTACATTTAACAGACAAACCATTACCAACTTTTTGCAGGTCATCTTCAGAGCGTCTACTTGGATCCGTACGTGGTCATTACTCAGTCGTGCGGACCATAGAGAGCATATGGATATTGGGTGCAGCCGATGGGAGATGGTTGCACGGGATACTTACAACCGGTTTGGATGACAGTCCAATAATAGGATAGACGTTTAGTCTCCTAGTCTTTCTGGCGCCGGTTGTGATGTTCATTTTTGGCCGCTTGTGGCTTTTCCTGGCTTAGTACGACCTTTGTTTATTTTTAAGACCTCCATTTGGAACATTTGAGATACTTTTTAATAAATGGCTGTGTGTATTAAGAGATGCAGAGGCTGGGGGTATACCTCCTTTTCGAAAAAAACAACTTTTGGTAAATATTTTGGAATTTGTCAAGTGGACTCATCATGGGTAAAATGGGGGTCGAGAGATGCTCTAAATTTCGTCTCCTTTAGGGCCCGCTTGGATTAGCGTTTTCGCTTGTATCCGGCTGGTTTAGAATACAGACCTGGACTGGTCGTTTTGTTTCCAAGCAGAAAATTAGCTGTGACCGGTATTTTACATGTGTAAAATAAATACAGGTGTAAAAGTTTACACCCATTCCAAGCGGAGCCTTAGTCTTATTTCACGATAATTCTGCACCAATGAAATATACAATGTCGATCGACTTTTTATTTCCATCCAACTAATTTTGTCCCTAGAAATAGGTTGCTGCGTCGGAAAAAGTTTGTGGAATAATATGTTTTTCATAGAAGAATACTCTGTTGGTAAAAGCGACCGTGACACACTTTGTACCATTCCTACATTGTCCGTGCATGAAGTAGAAATACACTAGCGCAGAAAAGGAAACACGCAAACACCATGCCCACGTCCCAAATATATCGAGCTGGTGCCACACCACTGACCCAGCCCGCCAATCCACCGATCCGAGGTCACCGCCACGTCATCGATCCCTGGCATCTATCCCCCAGACCGCGATCTTAACCGCACACTCCATCTACATCGAATGGTAGGAAAGCATCTGCTCCCACTTCTTGTCCCCCTTTTAATAACCTCCCCCTTTCGGCAAAACACAACACCAATCACCACCGCTCCTCGACCTTCATTCGCTCCCAGCTCAAACCAAGGAGAGATTGTCAACCATGTCTGGGCTGGCAAGGGCGGCCCCAAGCGCCAATGAAAGGTGCTATTTGACAAGATCCAGGGCATCACTAAGCCGACGATCCAGAGGATTGCTGAGAGGGGTGGCCTGAAGCATATCTCCGTCCTCATCTACTTGGAGAACCACGGCGTGCTCAAGATCTTCCTCGAGAAAGTCATATGGACGCCATCAACTACATTGATCACCCCGCCGCAAGACCGTCACCGCAGTGGAAGTCGTCTACACCCTTAAGCTCCAGGGCCACACCCTCTACGGCTTCGGCGACTAGGATTCCGATGTGTATGTGCCTTGCCGCGCCATTCCTCTGTTGGTCGTTTATTCGGCAGTAGGTTCTTTTTCACCTATTCTGTCGTAGTTTCATGTGAGTCGGTTGTTGTTTCCCATGTTTCCATGCCCCCTTTCTCCCAGGATTTGGCCAGAAGTAGTCGTGCTAGATCCAAAGGAGACTAACATACAGGGAATTGTTGTTGAGCATTGGCTGTCTCACAGCGACAGAAGAAAGATGCCTATCGGTCTATACTTAACAGTAATGAAGCTAGAACAACCATCCATTTCCATGAGAAAATTGCCAAGAGTATACCAACAAGCAAAGAATGTGGAATGTTATTATAAGAATAAATTACATCAATCGAAGTAATCTGCAGATGTAAGATTATGCTCACCAGAAAGTACAAAATACAAATAAAGTGCAAAAGGAGAAGAATTGTGATAATTTTTCCATGTGATAAAACTAACCACAAAAATCAATGGAAACATGAACAATACTCTGAAACATTGGTGATGAATTAGAATATCGTGTACACTAGTGACCCATTGTGTAGGCTACACATTATATATGTTTTGCACACTTCCTCATCTGTAATATCTGATTTGTGTGTATTTAATCACCATTTGTTTGCATTTTTCTGGAAAAGAATGAATCCCACACAAATTTTGGTAAAAAAATTGGAATTTTTCAAGTGGTTTCATCATGGGCAAACAAATGGGGGTTGAGAGATGCTCTAAGTTTCATCTCCTTTAGTCTTGATTTCATGATAATTTTTATTTCCATCCAACTTATTTTGTCCCTAGAAATAGGTTATTGACTCAGAAAAAAAAGTTTGAGGAATAATCTGTTTTTCAAAGAAGTATACTCTTTTGGTAAAAGTGACCTGACACACTTGTACCATTCCTACATTGTCCGTGCATGAAGGAGCAATATACAAGGGCAGAAAAGGAAACACACAAACACCATGCCCATGACCAAAAAATATCGAGCTGATGCCACACCTCTGACCCAGCCTGCTAATCCACCAGTCCGAGGTCGCCGCACGTCATCGATCTATGGCATCTCTCCCTCGGATTGTGATCTTAACAGCACAGTCCATGTGCATTGAATGGTACGAAAGCGGCTCCTCCCACTTCTTGTCCCACTTGCAATCACCTTCCCCCTTTCGGCAAAACACAACACCAATCACCACCGCTCCTCGACCTCCATTCGCTTATAGCTCAAACAAGGGAGGGATTGTCACCATATCTGGGCGTGGCAAGGGAGGCAAGGGGATTGGCAAGGGCGGTATAAAGCGCCACTAGAAGGTGCCGCGCGACAACACCCAGGGCATCACTCGGCGATCTAGAGGTTCGCTCAGAGCGGCGGCTTGAAGCATATATATATCTACGTTCTCATCTACTTGGAGAACCACGGCGTGCTCACGATCTTCCTCGAGAAAGTCAGACGCGAAACCATCACCTACACCGATCATGCCCGCTCCAAGACCGACACCGCCATGGAAGTCCTCTACACCCTTAAGCATCGGGGCCGCACCCTCTACGACTTCGCTGACTAGGGTTCTTATGTGTTTGTGCGCCTGTGCACATCACTCTGGTTGTTGAGAAACCTTAGATGAAACTAGAAGCACACATGCGCCTTGGCGCGCCATTCCTCTGTTGGCCGTTTATTCGGCAGTAGGTTCTTCACCTATTCTGTCGTAGTTTTATGTGAGCTGGTTGTTGTTTCCCCTGTTTCCATGCCCCTTTATCCTGAGATTTTGGCAGAAGTAGTCATGCTGGATCTAAAGGAGACTAACATAAATGGGAATTGCGGTTGAGCATTGGCTGTCTCATGGCGTCAGAAGAAATATGCCTATTGGTCGATGCTTAATAGCAATGAAGCTTGAACAACTATCCATTTCTGTGAGAAAATTTCAAGGAGTATACCAATAAGCAAAGAAATTGGAATGTTATTATCAGAATAAATTACATCAATTCAAGTTATGTGTAGAGGTAAGATTATGCCCACCAGAAAGTACAAAATACGAATAAAGTGCAAAAGGAGAAGAGCTGTGATCATTTTTCCGTGTGATAAAACTAACCACAAAAAGCAATGGAAACACGAACAATACTCTAAAACATTGGTGAGCAATTCGAGTGTCGTGTACACTAGTGATCCATTGTGTAGGCTACACATTATAGATGTTTTGATCACTTACTCATATGTAATATCTGATTTGGCTGTATTTAATCACCATTGGTTTGCATTTTTCATGGAAAAAATGAATTCATCAGAAATTTTGATAAAAAATTGGAATTTGTCAAGTGGTTTCATCATTGGCAAACAAATGGGGTTGAGTTATACTCTAAGTTTCATCTCCTTTAGTTTTGATTTCAAGATAATTCTGCACCAAATGAAATATACAATGTCGGCGACTTTTTATTTCCATCCAACTTATTATGTCCCTAGAAATAGGTTGCTGCGTCGGAATTTTTTTTGTTGAATAATCTATTTTTCATAGAAGTATACTCCTTTGGTAAAAGCAACCGTGACACACTTGTACCATTCCTACATTATTCGGGCATGAAGGAGCAATACACAAGCGCAGAAAAGAAGACACACAAACACCGTGCCTGCAAGCAAAATATATCGAGCTGGAGCTACACCTCTGACCCAGCCCGCCAATCCACCGGTCCGAGGTCGTCGCCATGTCGTCGATCTGTGGCATCTCTCCCTTGGATCATGATCTTAACATCACACTCCATCCGCATCCAATGGTAGAAGCACGCTTCCTCCCGCCTCTTGACCTACTTACAATCACCTTCCACTCTCTGGAGAACGCAAAACCAATCACCACCGCTCCTCGACCTCCATTCGGTCGCAGCTCAAATGAAGGAGAGATTGTCAGCCATGTCTGAGCGCGGCAACGGAGGCACGGGGCTTGGCAAGGGAGGCGCCAAGCACCATTGGAAGGTGCTGCGCGACAACTTCACGTGCATCACTCGGCGATCCAAAGGTTTGCTTGGAGCGTCGGCCTGAAGCATATCTCCATCCTCATCTACTTGGAGAACCTCAGCATGCTAATTCAATAATTTGAAAAATATTCATAATTTCAAATATGTTCACGAGTTCTAAAAAATGTTCATGATTTCAAAAATTGTTCATGATCTCACGAAATTAAGAGTGGCCACTATGTGGTCATGACCATTGGAGATTATGATTTTTTTTCCGTTGCAACGCACGGCCCTTTTTGCTTGTAAAATAATTAAATATGTCCGGGAACTACTACAAATATTAGTCCGTATTAACAAGTAAAACATTTTTGTGTACTTTTAAATTGTTCATAATTTTCAAAAGGATAATTTACTTCAAAATTCATGCAATCGCCATGTTTCGCCGAAAACCCAATTCCCGTACGTCACATGCACGCGCATCTCCTAACACGGGCGGTGTTAGAGCTCTTCATGACTTGGTGGTCACCAATTGGTAACGAAAATCCACCTTCATTCCTCATTTAATTTCTTGGCATGTACTCCCTCCGTTCACAAATAAATATAAGATGCATTGTATATTTTAATATAGATTACATATGGACTGAAATGAAATAAGTGCACCAACACAATAGAGCGTGTCTATACACATCTGATTCAAAGAATTAAAACATCTTTATATTTATGAACGGACCCTGCCTCTGCATCAGGCGATGCACACAACCACTCATTAAACAGAGAAAAAGTGTCAAAGTACAAAAAAGTACATCATGGTAATGCAGAATATATCAAAACCCAGAAGCCTGTGCTCATAGACACGATGGAAATCCACCAATGAAGAAGAAACAAAATAAAAATTAGGCGAGGTACTCCGTACGCTGTTACCAAGTCTTGGTTAAGAAAAGGTCCTGCATGACGCCGATCGCTCTCATGACACCCACAAACTTGTCGCGCGTGGCCCGTTCGTCCTCGGTCCTCTCGGGGATTGGCTTCGGGCAGTCGTCCCCGCATGTCGGCTTGAACTCCGAGCTGAAGGACAGCACCCCCGCCTCGTCGCCAGGCTTAACCGCCTCCACTGGGATCCCCTCAAATGCCTTGGCCACCCTATGAAGGTCTTCGATGCAGTTTGCGAGGCATTTGGCGGGGTGCGGGTCCGTGGTGAGCCTGGCATTGGCGAAGCCGTTGGCCATCTTGGCGAGCTTTGCCGCGACTTGCAGGGACATTAGGGGGACACTGTTCACCTCCGGTGAGCCGGCGGCCATGTTGGCGAGCAGGACGTGTTTGCAAGAGTCTGGCTGTATTGTCTTGGCGCATGTAGCTTGGATGGCCTCGATGGTGGGGGCCGACTGAACAGCCGGGGCGATGGCGAGGCCGAAAGCACCGAGCAGTGCCAGGGCTAGTGCCGGAGCCGGCATGGAAGGCATTGCGATGGGCATGGTGTGAGATGTTTGATGAGCGAGCTAGTCAGGTCTCGGGTGCTTCCTTATATAACCTGCATGCGTGTGTGCATGAGTCTAGTCTTTATTTATTTTTAGTAGAGAAGCAGGGAACTAGAGAGAGAGAGAGAGAGAGAGAGAGAGAGAGAGAGAGAGCTAATTAACTGGTGGTCACGAATCAACTTGGTCTTCCTATCCACACATGTTTCACTGGTTTGCCCTGGGTTCCGCCGTACCTCTAGTATTTTTCAGGGGATGGACAATCACAAGGGGCAAAGAAACACATATTTACTCTTGTAGTCATGTCATGTGTGTGCCGACCGTATGAAAATTTTCTGAAACGATCAAACTCAGCGTGCAGTCGCCAGATATCAATTTTTTTTTGAAACAGAGACAAAATATTTGCCTAATCAGTTAATTAAGCATAAAAAATTGCCCAGTTAATCAATAAAAAATCATGGAAAAACCGACACAAACCCATCACATGTGAACTACCCACAAAACATGCAACTCCATAAACGCATGATCAGTCCAACAATCAAACCCAACACGCAATGACCACCAACCCTCACACCAGTGGCGGAGCTACAACAGCAAACCTGGGTGGGCCATTACAAAGAAAGCTAACTATTTTTGCTAGCATGGCCCAATTTACCCATCAATCTTCATTAAACTTGCTAGAGGATGTGCAGACTATAGCCTACTTTGCTAACACATAGATCCGCCAGTGCTCCACACTGCTAGTACATCGCAAAGAAAACATGCAAGAAGATGCGGCACGATCAGCCATATATCAAATTTGTTGGGCAAGCTCCCAGTGTGATGTACGTTGGGAAAACATGCAAGAGGATGCGGCCAAATGGACTGGTAAACCATCCCGTGCCCGTGGCCTACACTTTTTAAACCTGCGGTCTCTTTCGACTTGTCTAACTAAAGCTGGTCCAGTCACGAGCCTTAGCCCTAACCATAGCCACAAGTACATCTCATCCATTTAAGGCCTCTGGCTGCACCAATGGCATCCAAGCTGCAGATTTCTTTTCACCACCGTCTCTCTTGTCAGCTGTCAGCAAACACCAATCAATTAATTTCTCTATATTCTTGTTCCCTCAAGGCTCAAGCTCTTTAAATAGCTCCCTACAATCTCCTCTTAAACCATCTCCACACACTCAGGCCACACTATTGGAGAACACACAGGGACAACACACCATAAGTGCAGCGCAATGGCGGCCACCACCATGTCTCTTTCCTCTTGGTCCTTCGCCGGCAAGGCCGTCAAGAACTTGCCCTCGTCGGCTTTCATTGGTGAGGCACGTGTGAACATGCGCAAGACCGCCGCGAAAGCCAAACAAGTTTCATCTAGAAGCCCGTGGTACGGCTCTGACCGTGTGCTCTACCTCGGCCCGCTTTCCGGCGAGCCCCCCAGCTACTTGACTGGTGAGTTCCCCGGTGACTATGGGTGGGACACCGCCGGTCTCTCGGCTGACCCTGAGACCTTCGCCAAGAACCGGGAGCTTGAGGTGATCCACTGCCGATGGGCCATGCTCGGTGCGCTTGGTTGTGTCTTTCCTGAGTTGCTTGCCCGCAATGGTGTGAAGTTTGGCGAGGCCGTCTGGTTCAAGGCTGGCTCTCAGATCTTCAGCGAGGGTGGCCTCGACTACCTTGGCAACCCCAGCCTCGTCCACGCTCAGAGCATCCTCGCCATCTGGGCTTGTCAAGTTGTGCTCATGGGTGCCGTTGAGGGGTACCGCATTGCTGGTGGTCCGCTCGGCGAGATAGTCGACCCACTCTACCCTGGTGGCAGCTTTGACCCGCTTGGCCTGGCCGACGACCCCGAGGCATTTGCGGAGCTCAAGGTTAAGGAGATCAAGAATGGCCGCCTCGCCATGTTCTCCATGTTTGGCTTCTTTGTGCAGGCCATTGTCACCGGCAAGGGCCCATTGGAGAACCTTGCCGACCACATTGCTGACCCTGTCAACAACAACGCGTGGGCATTCGCCACCAACTTCGCGCCGGGGAAGTAAGACATGAATGATGGTTGGGAGTTGTATGTGAGTGTCAGTTGAATTGTAACACCAACATGTAAAATATGAGAATTGTGTGCA
Source organism: Triticum aestivum (assembly GCF_018294505.1). NCBI lineage: Eukaryota > Viridiplantae > Streptophyta > Magnoliopsida > Poales > Poaceae > Triticum > Triticum aestivum. The sequence continues at coordinate 569,869,539 of NC_057794.1, forward strand.
AAGACATTGTTTGATTGGTCCACTCCGGAAGTGCCCCTGCTCCCCGTCTTGTTTTCATAAATCACTAAGCACTCATTGGTAGTTATTCCTAACAGAATATCCATAACTTGTGATGACACATACAATTAGCGTTGGGGAGCCCCTCTACTTGCCTGCTTGCTGACATTGTCGAGTGTCAAGTGGATTGTTTGTGGTGATGTGATTGCTCTTCTCCTCTGGTGGTGTCTTCTTCGGGTGTGGTTCCATGCTGCCGGAGTTTTCCTTCTGCGATTACGGTGGTTGGTGAGCACAGTGAAGCGATCTGGGTGTAGACACGGCTCCTTGTCGTCCTTCGGCTTCGCCAGCGGTGCCGCTATTGTGTTGTAGACTCGGATGTGTGTGACTCTTTGTCCAGATGTGGACTTGGTCGCTCATTGCTCTTCGGCTACACCAATAGCCTTGAGGCATCATAGATGGTCTCGTTTTCTTTTGCACCGGTGGATGGTCTCGGTTGAGTTGGACCTCTTTGTCTGCAGTGGTGGTGTTCTCATGCAGCCTTCCGTTCGCGAGGACGATGGAAGACGAGGGCATTCCGGTCCTTTTCTTTTCTTTTTCCCTTCTATTGTGTCAGGTGTAATCTATTTCCTCTCATCGCTGTACTCCTCTGTGATTTCCCGGCTTTGCCGGTGCCTTCTTAATGAATGAAAAGTAGCGCTGGTACGTTTCATAAAAAAAACAATTAGCTATATGGATCCAATTCACCTGCAAAAAAAAGAAGTTATACGGATCCAATTAGCCCAGTTTAAACCTCTAATTTTGTGTCTAACGATCATTCAACACGCTCTCTGTCAGCCTCAGAATCAACCCCAAGCTTTCCATTCTAATCCTCATACACCCTTTCATTTCTGCTTGGCCCAACTCTTCTCATACATCCTTCTGAAAAAAATAAAAAAAATCTCCCATACATTGACTAAAAAGTTACTTTATCTATAGCTTCCAATTTGTTTGATTTGATTTCCTCGGCTATGATTCTCTCTCGTATTATTTCATACCGGTAACTGTAGGCAGGGAAGAAATCCAAAGAGTCCCATTTTTTTCTCAAATATTGATAACATTGATTTGGCACATCAACTTGAACCACAAACCTTCAAATCCAAAATTATATCATGAATGGGAGGAATGCTTGTTAGTTGGACTATATGGAATGAGATGAACGCGAGGATTTTCTGCAACAAGTTCAAGCCACCCAACCTCCTATTTATCAACATAAAGAGCGAGGCTCAACTTTGGGTCACCGCCGGGGCAAAAAATGTGGGTCTTTTGATGCCGGGAGAGTAATGATCATGATGTAATATTTTTTAATTTCTTTACAATGTGCTGCAAACTCTTGTCCGTTTTCTTCTTAATTAATGGATGAGGCAAAGCTTTTGCCTCCGTTTAAAAAAAATTATATCATGAATGCTGACTGAACTGGACCTCTGGCTACTGTTCATATAAAATTCACCATTTTCATTCCTCGTACATAGATCTGGAAAAAAGTTTATATTTTGTGATAGTTGCAATGTGGTACGATTTCCCTGACGATTCTAATATGTGTTCAGTTCGTGGAGTGATGCAGTCTGAAAGGCCACCTCAATATTTTCCATGTAGCCAGAGTAGCGGACACCAATCAGTTTTCTACTGTGAATTATAGAGGTGCACAGCAACATATTCCGAGCTAACACAGGTAAGAACAAAAGGCTTAGGCCAAGAACAGAGGAATAACTTTTACAGGATACTAGCACATATGCCCGTACGTTGCAATGGGAGAGAGATTTTATGTGTCCATATAAACGTTCATCAACGCGGCACGCCAGAATCCGAAAGGTGCCACCCAACGGCGACATAGAAACGCACGCCAAGGTCAAAATGTATATCAGCAAAAACTACACAATTAATGATTTTGCTTTTCTCTTAATTATTTAGATTATCAGGTAAATGACGACCTCAGAAGCGCCTTCGCTTTCTTGATTGTCTGTGTTTTTGACACTGATTGTTTTATTACGTATTTATATGAACCGAATTAATAGCACCTAGAGAGAATTTATTTTGTATTAACTTTAATGGACGTGCAAGCATATATGTTTTCATCGTGTGTGTCCTAATCTATGTATATATGTTAGTCTAGCATTGTCTAATTCTTAGGGCATCTCCAACGCTAACCTGTATATATGTGCGGCAAATGTCCGTTTTCCTATCCAGACAGAGATCTGGACACAGATACGGAAGCATGTAATCCAACGCTAGTCGCAAACGTAAGCTCTGTTTCTCATACATTTAATCAAACACCTGTTGTGCAGCGTGCGGCGGAGGCCGGCAAGCTCGGGCCCAGTCACACACGCGCGGCCATGGAGGCAAGCGAGCTCGGGCGCACGACCACGACGACAGGGGTGGCAGGTGCGGCCACGATGTAGGCAGGCGAGCTCGGGCGCATGACCATGACGGCAGGGGCATTGGGCGTGGCCGCAACGGAGGCAGGCGAGCTTGGGAAGCGGCGACACACGTGCGGCCATGAACAGGGGCATCGGGCGCGGCCACGAGCCCGCCGCGACGACAGGCACATCCTCATGGGCGCGCGGGCACGGGCACCCGGCCACGGGCGACGACCGGGGCGGCTCGCGAGCTCGGGCACACGGCCATGGGCGACGCGACGGCCACCGGCGACGACCGGCGCGACTCGTGAGCTGGGGCGCGCGGTCATGGGGACGTGGATACGTGGTGATTTGTCGTTGGTCAGCGGATGTACAAAGCTCCCCTATTTTTGTTTCAAAAATACCAGAATTCGTACATTCGGAACGCTCCGCGGATGGTCCCCATTGGATGGCAAAACTGGTCCGGACACCACGGCCCGGGCTTATACGGGAGAAACGCGGGTCCGTTTTGAAGATGCCCTTATCCATCTATGTATGATGTTTGTTGCCTTTTAGTTTTTCCATTATGAGTTTTTTTCCGAGCATATAGTAAAATTAAACCTTTTTTAGGTGAGTCAAATTGAACCTTAAAAAACAAAAGATAGTTCAAAGAACAGACATGCACATATATGTGGACGTCCTCGTGATGGACTCGGACATTTCATAGGTCAACATGCCGCCGAGTTAGTATGTATGTATGTGTGAGCCTTCCTCCTCAGTGATGTTTTTCGATTGATGATGCATATATGCTGCAGGTCTCGTCTTTTTTTCTGCTTTGGCTTGTTTGATTCATGCAATTTGAGAACGTATTTAAGTTGCTAAGATATGATCTAAAAGACCAGGGTGGGACTATTGATTAAAAAAGGAGTACAAAATTTTATCACATGGAGCCCATAACAGAAACTTAAATTCTGGCCCATGTGACCTACGAAGCTCCAGACCATGTACGACATGGACGACGGCATACGAAACTTCACGGTTGATGTGAACGGAAATTAGGAAGGTAAGAAGCAATATCCCTTTTAGTACCACCTTGAATATGTTTTAAATTTAAATTAAAAGCGTAAAATCATGAGAAAAAGTGTATTATGACGGTGAATTCGACAAAGTCAATCCGTGCTTTATTATTAGGGAAAGATATAGAAATGAAGGTTTCTATCTACTACACTCCTACTCCCTACAATCCTAAATGCAGGCAATTTTGGACATTGGCATGCATGGTCCTTAATGTGACACTTTGACAATCAGATGTTTTAGTCGTGGTTCTTCGTGTGGAGTATTATAGTAGTCATGATAGTTTAGTTGTATCAATTTCATGTTAATTCTGTTAGAACCGTAGTCAATGTGAAAATATATGACTTGCTTAAATTCTGAAGTTACTTACTTTTGGGTTATAAGAGTGTTAGGATCCAGCTAGTAGATTCTAGCTACAACTCATGAATTACAGGTGGATCTCAAGGAAGAAGAAGGGATCAGGGAGCAGAGGAGGAAGAACTACTACAGAGAAGTCGCCAGCCAAGCCGAGGCCGAAGCCTTTCCATCCAAGCCCCCCTCCGTGGGCAGCACTGCTTGTATTTGCAGCACTTGCCTCGTGTAGTTGTGGAGCAGGCCAGGGTCCACAAGTGGCGGCCCATGGACCTGCCCAGCCATGGAAGATAGGGTCGCTGATAATCCATCCCCCATAAAATGCGGCTTGCCCTCAAGCCAAAACCACGCCAACCTATGCTAAAAAAAAACCACGCCAACCTGCCGGGATCCCATGGTACTTGCAATACCTTCAACGAAGTCGATGTAATCATCATCGTGGGCTGACGGGTACCCAGTTGACAAGGGCGTGGAGGTACCGATCTTGGTTAGCACGGACTTGGTCAGAGTAGAACGCGTTGTCGTAGTAGTGATCACAACAGTATGTTGGCGCCTTAGAAGACTGCCCTCCTTCAGTTTCAGCTTGTTTGGAAAAAACCAGAAGAAGTGTTCCTTGCCAGGATCGAATGACAATTGCAAATTCTGCACTCCACTAGTTCGAGTTGTGGAAACTGCGAGAACGTCTTACCCTACCGAGGGCGACAGTTTCGTGTTAAAATAGCCACGAGCTGATCCCTGGGATATGCGTACATGATGGTTGAGATTGCAGGCTTGAGATACAAGAAAGAGAGGTTCGGTTACAAGGATAAGATCAACTCAAACAACTCAAACAACCTATCTATATCTAGCGCAAAGAACCCCATGCAGGACTTGTGCTCCAAGCTGACGCATATAATGTTTAACACCCTCCCTTAATCACAACTGGGACATGTTGAGATTACGCTTGAATTCTTCAAAAGTATTTGTGGGCAATGCTTTTGTAAACCCATCTGCAACTTGATCTTTAGAGTGGATGAACCAAATATCCAGTTGCTTGTTAGCAACTCTTTCTCTGGCAAAGTGAAAATCAATTTCAACGTGCTTTGTTCTAGCATGAAAAACTGGGTTAGCTGACAAATATGTAGCATCAAGATTGTCACACCACAGACATGGAGCTTGAGTGCATTTAATACCAAGTTCCTTTAGTAAGGACTGAACCCAAATGATTTCTGCAGTTGCATTTGCACACCACGAAACAGTAGCTTGTTTCTTTGCACACCACAAAATAAGATTTGGTCCATAGAACACTGCAAAATCACCTGTTGAGCGTCTATCATCTAAGCATCCTGCCCAATCAGAATCAGTGAATGCACTAACAAGTTTAGAGGATGACTTGCTAAAAGTGAGACCAGTGTTCAAAGTATTTTTGACATATCTGACAATTCGTTTAGCAGCATTCCAATGAGCTGTGGTGGGTGTATGAAGAAACTGACATACTTTATTAACAGCAAAGATAGTATCATGTCTTGTAAGGGTCAAGTACTGAAGGTCACCTACCAAACTTCTATAGTTGGTGCTATCCTCTTGATTCAAGGGATCCCCTTTAGCGAGAGGCAGTTTGTCAGAACTGGACAATGGAGTTGGTGATGGTTTACATCCCTACAATCTAGCTCACTTCACAAGATCAGTTGCATATTTTTCATGAGTAAGATGAAGATCATCACCAAGTTTCTTTACCTCAATACCCAAGAAGTAGTGTAGATCTCCTAGATCTTTGAGAGCAAACTCAACACTCAGATCTTTCAACAATCCCGCCACTGCCTCATTAGATGAACTGATTACAATAATATCATCAACATAGATGAGTAAGAACATGGATGTATTCAACTTGTTGCAAATAAATAATGAGGTGTCAGCCTTGGAGGGAGTAAACCCAAGTGCTTGCAGTTTGTGACTGAGATGTGAGTACCAAGCTCTGGGGGCCTGTTTTAACCCATATATATTGCTTTATCAAGTTTGCAGACATGAGAGGGTAACCTTTTGTCCTCAAACCCAAGAGGTTGCTTCATGTAAACATCCTCTTCCAGAACGCCATGGAGGAACTCATTCTGTACATCTAGCTGGCGGAGACTCCATCCCCTGGACATAGCAATAGACAAAACAAGACGAATCATGGCAGCTTTTACTATTGGACTAAATGTATCCTCATAGTCTAGGCCATAACGTTGCTTGAATCCTTTTGCAACGAGTCTGGCTTTGTAATGATCTATAGTTCCATCAGATTTTTGTTTTATCCTGAAGACCCACTTGCAATGAATTAAATTTTTACCTTGCTTTGGGGGAACTAGATGCCATGTTTTGTTTTTTTGAAGAGCCATGAATTCTTCATCCATGGCCTTTTTCCATGTTGCATTCCCTAGTGCTTCTTGGAGTGTAGTAGGTTCACCTGTAGAGCATGCCGAGCCAAAATTTGTGATGGTTTTATAATTGATAGGTTTGATTACACATTGTTGAAGTCGTGTTCGTCACGGCATAGGTGACACAGCAGCAACATCTGGCGCATAGGATCCAGATTCTCCCCCTACAGCGCTAGATCCCGAGGTGGATTGAGCCACGGGAGATGTCGGCGCGCTGGGGTTCTCTGCGGCGGAGAGGGGGCGCAAGGGTGAAGAAGTCGGCGCAGAAGATCAAGGATCGGGTCCTGCCGACGTGACATCATGCCGCAATGATGAGCCAGGGGCCCCAGACCCCGCAGCCGGGTCAGAGCCGGTCGGGCGCCGCGCCTGAGGCCGAGTGTAGCACCTGCTCGCGTCGGTTGGCCACCGAGTCAGAGGTGGACACATGCCGGACGAGGACTCGCCAAGCGCATGCGGCCCCGTTGGGCGGATCACGGGCGACCGCGCGTCCGCACCTGAGGGGCTGGAGCTGTCGCTGTCACGAGCCGCAGGTTCTGACGCGCTGAGACGCACCGGCAGCTCGAATCCCCCAGCAGATTCGCTGCCAGGGTGCTGCATCATCGATCCTGAGGGGGATTTGCTCCCCAGGAGTGGACACATAAAATGTGCCTCATGTTATGCACCGTTTGGCGCATTTTCTTCAGCGTTTTCTTCAGAATTTTCACCTGAATCACCAGAGAGCTCATGCACACGGTTATGAGGGTTAGTCAACAGTGGCTCATTGCAATTATTTACCCCACAATCACCATTGGTAAGATGCGAGGGTAGAAGAAGGATTTCTTGACGAAGAAGTGCTCCGACATTTGGGTGGAGATCACGAAAAGGAAAATGAGTTTCATCGAAGACTACGTCATGAGATATGCAGACTTGACCGGTGAAAACATCAAGACATTTTACTCCTTTGTGTTGAGCACTATACGCAATGAAAACACATTGTTTTGACCTGAACATGAGCTTACGGTTGTTGTAGGGTCGTAAGTTGGGCCAACACGCGCAACCAAAGGCACGAAGGGAGTTGTACTTCGGTTTGGTGTGAAAGAGTTTTTCAAGGGGAGTTTCATAGTTAAGAACTCAACTAGGTAACATGTTTATGAGATGCACGGCAGTAAGAAAGGGCTCATCCCAGAATTTAAGAGGCATAGATGCATGTGCAAGAAGGGCAAGCCCAACTTCAACAATGTGACGGTGCTTGCGTTCAGCCGACCCATTTTGTTGGTGGGCGTGTGGGCAAGAGACTTGGTGAGACACGAGAAGTTTTTGTAAGGAGTTTAATTTTTCGTACTACCCTCCCCAGTATGATTGAACTGCAATTATTTTACTATCAAACTTGCGTTCAATTAGTGCTTGGAAGTTTTGAAAAACTTGAAACAATCGGATCTTTTCTTAAGAAGATAGATCCACGAATATTTGCTATATTCATCAATGAAACTGATGTAGTAAGTATGCCTACCAACAGAGGAAGGGGCCGGACCGCACACATCAGAAAAGATAAGTTGCAATGGTTCGGTAGAAATACCTGTAGAAATTGGATAAGGTAATTGATGGCTTTTAGCCTTTTGACATGAATCACAAATTGTTTCATTGTCACGCTCTTCATATGAGAGCTTATTTTTTTCGAAGTCATTTCTCAACTAAAGAAAAAGATGCATGCCCTAAACGATCATGCCACCGGGATGATGAAAGCTTGATAGCACCACAAGCTTGTTTATTTTGCCTCCTAAGTTCAGGAATCAACGGATAGAGCCCTCGAACACATCTACCTCGATACAGGATTTTCCTCGTGACCTGATCCTTGATGAAAAAGAAGAACGTGTGAAATTCAATAAAGACATGATTATCAAGGGCTATACGATGAACAGAAAGTAGATTCATGGAGGCTTTAGGGACATGCAAGATTTTTCGAAGATGAATTTTTCGGTGAGGGGTTTTAATAATCGAATGACCAACGTGACGGATCCCCATACCTTCTCCGTTTGCAGCATGAATTTGGTCGGACCCGCGGTACTTCTCCCTCATGGTGGTTGCTACACAAATGTTGCATCGTGCCATGTCCTCCTCTCCTCGAGCTTCTCCCAGACCAGCCTTAGTGGTCAGATAACCGAGAAGCTCAACCGCAAAAACTATGTGCTCTGGCGGACGCAGATCACGCCACAGCTCCGAGGTGCGGGGTTCTTCAGCTATGTCGATGGAACCACGAAGGAGCCCGCATAGACTGTCACCACCAAGGCAGCAGACGGGAAGGAAGAGACATTGCCGAACCCCCTACATCCCATCTGGGTCAGGGAGGATCAGCAAGTATCGGGCTATCTGCTGAATAACTTGTCGAAGGAATTGCTTCTGCAGGTCACCTCCATTGTCCATGCGCATGATCTCTGGATAGCGCTGGCCAGCATGTTCTCCTTGACATCTCTGTCCCGCATCAACAACATACGCATAGCCCTAGCTAATGCGCAGAAGGGACAACAATCTGTGGTGATGTACTTCACGCAGATGCGTTCGCTGGCGGACGAGCTCGCAGCGGCAGGAAAGACGCTGGACGACGACCAGCTGATCTCGCACATCCTTGCTGGCCTCGACATTGAGTATCAGCCGCTGGTATCGGCGCTCGCACCATCCCCGTCATGCTCGATGAGCTTTTTGCTCAGATGAGCAACTTTGACCAGAGGATGGCGCTCTACTAGGGCACCGGCACCGGCTTCAAGTCTTCTGCAAACGGCGTGTCACGTGGTCGCGGTGGTGGTGGATCCTCTCGCTACCGTGACCACAAAGCATTTTCCATGAGTACACAACAATTTGCTTCCAGATGATGTCCTATAAGGGCTGCGTGATGCCAGCTGACGAAACTGAGCTCCAGAACACTCAAGTACAATGGTAATATGAGGAACAATTGCCTAGACTTGTTGGCACTAACTGAGTATTCTAAATCTATTGGTCAAGCTATTTCCAATTGGAATTTTTCAGAATAGTGTAAAGGTGCAGCAAGTAAGTTCTCACAGGTGTACTTTATGTCTTCCAACAAGTAATTCAAACTGGCATCCACAGGTGATGCATCAAGTATCTTCAGTCTCAACTGCATGTGTATCAACCACTGTTCCAAATTTTGAATTGCAGGTACCTCACAAAATAGAGACCTCATCTCAATCGGAGCTTTGAGTGATGACCATGGCTCCTCTGAATAAGAGATAGTAAACTGAATATACATCAACAAGTCCTTGAAATTCGTGCAAATGATGCACTCCCAATTAAGTGCATGGTGTTCCTCTGTTAATGTAAGAACCTCCTGGAGCTTGCTTTGTTCTGAATCAAGGAATGGAGCCTCTCAAGGAGTCCAAGGATGCACATAATTTGCAACTAGAGATCGGGCAAGTTGTTTGCCACTAGTAGAATATTGTATGTGAAAAGACCATGCAATTTTCCACTGGATGGCCTCAAAACAACACTGCATATCCCGTCCATTCTTCAACAACATAGAACTCACACATGGCATTGGATAATTCCAAGAGTTCATACCTTCTGAAAATAAGTCCGCAGTCTGAATTTTTGTGAAATCAGGTCATATTATCAAAACACTCGTTGTACATTGATTAATCCAAGTTTTCAGTTCGAAAGGCACCATCTCGTAATTTCGTCAGTTACTACTCCAGTGCAAGAAGACTTATCATTGGCTGACTCCCAAAACCAGCAAGACATTTTCTTTCCAAGCCAAATAAGTGACCATGCAATCTTCCAGTGGATAAGCTCAAAACCACACCGAATACTATGTACACTGTAGCAGGAGAGAAACCACGTTTGCAAGAAAACGCCATCCAACAATTCCAGCTCAAGAGAACTCCCAACATAAAATATATTGTACCTCTTCAGCACTAGTCGGTCAATCCCTGGTACTGAATCTCTCTAGAATCGTAGTCCAGTGCAATAACTGCCATGTGGTTTGGCTGGTAATATGTGACAACAAAGCATTCCAACTAGTCGAAGTATCGAAGAACCTCTACTTGACTGCAATGCTTCTCCAAAATCTGAACAAGCACATGATGTTTCCACAGAGCTATCATCCAGAACAAGAGACACGGAGGAGAACCACAAAGCAATAATCCACAGTTATAGTTCGGAATCACATGATGGAGCGTCCCCAATAGTGCAAAATATGAATTCTTGCTGTAAATATCATAGAGGAATTGACCAAGCAATTTCCCACCGAAACGACTTACCATCATTTTGGTTGTCCAAGTACGGCACTACACTTCTGGTACCCCCAATTATTAATGAGAAACCTTCTTCACGAATATCCCGTAGCATGTAACATAATCCAGCCAACAAATATCCAATTGATGGACAAAACTAAAACATTGGTACTCCATATTCAGATTGCACAACCAAGTGAATATGCTGGAACACAAGACTATGTATACTTGAAAGTGGTGGCCAAGATTGCAACTGAATTGTGTCCTTTGGCAAAAGCAACATGTCGGTCACATGTATTTCAACTTCAGAGAACCATCCATTGTCACTAAGCTGCTACATAAGTGGCCAAAAACTGCAGGATACTCTCAAGTGCATAACAGAGTTAAAAAAATCACAGAGAACAAGCCCAATAAGGAGTACCAGTAGATTTTCAACAATTATAATGGAGTGGTCCTGCTCACAAGGATCTGCAGAAGAAACTAAGCCTTCCATTAATTCGGCATTTGATTCTTCCATTGAAGCACAACCATATGCCCAGGCTCATATTTCCAATACTTCCAGGACTCATCAGCAGAAAGTAACTCAAAACTAAAGTTTCCAAACTCCACATGCAAATAATGGTAACCAGATGAACTAGATGTACTCAAGGTAATTCTGGTAGCATGATAATTGAGATTTCCATATGGCTGGCTCAGGAATAGCTTCTCAAATATACCTTGAGGTGGTAGTGGCCAAGGTGGTTCCCAATGAACTGGAGAGCACTGGTTTGTCGACGACACATGGGACGATACGCTGTCATCACTTTCAGAACACGCAATCAAACCGGTTGTGAGCAAACCATGGAAGGATTGACCATGAGCTTGCCCACAGAGGTCGCGATCTCAGAGAAGACATCAAGGGCCATCAGGAACTGGTCCACCATGAGCAAGGGCACCTCAGCGACCTGGACATGCCAAGTGTCGGGGTCGAGACCCATAGTCGAACAGGTGCTGTGCGCCAGTGAGGAGCAGCCACCAGTAGTGAGCCTAGGAACGATGTCGGCGGTGGTCATCGATGAAGGTACTGCCGTAGACGAAGTGAGCGCTGGCTCCTCAGACGTGTCGCCGCTTGGGCACCCCGTCGAACAGGTAGTGGGCGGAGCACCATGCTCGACCTGGGATACGATATGAAGTTCGCCGCTGGTGGCGGGCGCCTTGTCGGCATCTTGCCGCTCGGCTGCGTCCAGAGAGTCAGCCCACTCTGCGTATGGGGTATCATCGAAGAAGTACGCCGGGGCCACCTCATCGTCATCCGCCATGGTGATGGTGGTGTAGATCGGTGGTACGATCGAGGTCGATGGAGAGGATGCATCACCTCCACGGCATACATCCCTCCCACGACTCGCTCAAAGGTGCACAACATGTCGCCATCGCCGGACCGACAGAATAGCTGGCGATGTACCTCGACGGTCACTTGCTGTAGGATGTTGCCGATTCGGTGGTACGATTAGGATGTTGCTCACTTGCTGTAGACGAGTTTGTGGCTTGGCATTGTGTTGAACAGTTTGAAGGAGGTAGTTGATAAGAAATTTGGGGCTAGAATCTGTAGCTCTGAATACCAAATGTTAGGCTCCAGGTAGTAGATTCACTCAATCATCTTAGAAGTATAATTGGGTTTAAATTAAAGATAAGGGGATAGAGATAGAATATGCTTAAACCACGTGTAACTTGTACTTCAAACCTCCATCCCTCATGTACTTTTAAATATATACCCCATATAAGGGTCATATCAACAATAACACAATATTAGTCATCCTACAATTTTCATATGGTATCAGAGCGGTTAGTCTCACGACGCAGATCCTAGGACTTTCCACCACTTCCGCAGCGCGCCGCCTCCGAGGAGATTAATCTCCTCTCCCCGGGGGCGTGGCACCCGATCATGTCAAAGATGAGATCGGTTCCATAGATTAGATCGATCCATAGGTTAGATTACACAAATTTTGAATTTTCAGTAGATTAGTTTCCTTTAGCCACAAATAAACCCGCAGCCAGATCAAATCCGGTGGAAAAAAAGACATGCAGATCAGAACATCGACGGTAGCTTCGCCCAAGTGCGTGTAAGTGCAACCGACAGGCGCCATCCATGCATGCAAGTAGCGGCTCCGCCTTTCCATGCGCCTCCCAGCCGTGCGTATGATTGCATCAACACGAGTTGGGTCATATGGACTCGATCGACTCCAGCCTCTACCGAGCGACTTCCTCAATGTGCATCAAAACCAAGTTGGTGTACACTAGTCGAAGATCTCAAATGGCAGCCACGAGCGATTCTGCATCCAGATCTCAAAGACCGATGCATCCATGGGGACCTGACCTGCAGGTCAACGGATCACACAACATGTCCCGATCACTAGAGGGCATACGTACACAGATCTCCCGACGGCCGACATCAACTCGTATCTTCGTCTACCCGTCTACGGCAGACTCAACGCGCGACCGCGTGTTCCAGCAGACGAGATGCAAGCCCAATGGCTGCACCACCCGGCCGTAGCTAGTGCACGCCTCGACCCCAAGCAACAGGGACTTCATGCAGCAGATGGATCTATACTACGAGAAAGCACGGGCCATGCGCACGACAGGCCATGCGCATGATATGTACATGCAAGTCCCAGGGCCATCCTGTATGTGCATGCATACTGTACGGGCGTGGCACGTATCACTAAAGAGCTCGGATGTGGCCTGGGAATGTCAGGTGTGCAGAAGACTATCAACAGCTAGGTAGTATGGATCAAGATGGAAGATAGTACGAAGCCAATCAATAACAGTCTTCACACAGTGAAGTCAATCAGATCATGCAAGCAGGCAATGACTTCATGAAGACAAACAGTAAGTACAGAGAGTTAAGAGATAGAACCGGTTGCCTGGTGAGGACAGATATTTGTTGGACCAGTTCCAGTTGCTGTGACAACTGTACGTCTGGTTAGGGAGGCTGAGATTCAACTCAGAAGACCACGTCTTCACCTTATTCCCCTTGAGCTAAGGGCACACAGTCCTCGCCCAATCACTCTGATAAGTCTTCATGGTAGACTTCCAAACCTTCACAGACTTCGTTCACCAGCGATCCACAATGACTCTTGGATGCTTAGAACGCGACGCCTAACCGGCTTGAGGATTCACAGTCCTCAAGTGTAACAAGTCTTCAGATCATGCAGACAGAAAGACTTCAGTGATGCCTAACACTCTTGGACTCTGGGTGTTTAGGGCTTTGTCCTCGCAAGGATTTATCTCTCAAAGGCTTCAGAGGTGGGTTGCTCTCAAACGACAAAAGCCGTGCACTAACTCTGAGCAGCCACCAATTTAGTAGGGGGTGGGCTATTTATAGTCAGGAGGCAACCCGACCTGATTTGTTCGAAATGACCCTGGGTCACTAAGGAACTGACACGTGTCCAACAGTCAGATTTCAAACACACGCATCAGCTTGACTTGGGCTACAAGTAAAGTTGACTTATCCAACTCTGAATAAGATTTGCTCTCATTGTCTTCGCTCGAAGACATAGGATTTGGTTGAGCATCACTTCAATCACTCTGACTTTGTTCAGTTGGACCCCACTTAATAGTACGGTGGTTCCTATGACTCAACAAAGAAGAAAAGGAAACTATGAAACAACTATGCCTTCGCACTCCATAGTCTTCATACAATGTCTTCTCATGTCATAGTCTTCAATGTGAATCTCTTCATAGACCACCATTGTCTTCAATTCCTTCACACATTTTTAGGGGTCATCTCAGGTAGGTAAACCGAATCAATGAGGGACTACTACCTATGTTACCCTGCAATTCTCACAAACACATTAGTCCCTCAACCAAGTTTGTCGTCAATACTCCAAAACCAACTAGGGGTGGCACTAGATGCACTCGCAATCTCCCCCTTTTGGTGATTGATGAAAAAATGGTTGAAGTTTTCAACGGGGATAAAAGTATGTGAAATTGTAGGGGTAAAGGCATTGTCTTCATAAGTAGCAAAAAGGCTCCCCCTGAAGATGTGCATATAAGTAGTTTGCTCTTGAATGCAAATGCACATGGCAGGTTTTAATTGTGGAGATCCTCTTCACTTTATGAAGACAATTCATTATGCAAATAAAGATATAACAAAGATAATGACATGCATAATGAGAAATGGACATCCGCGAAATGATTTTATGCGGAATTTATCATCGCATCACAAAGTGGCAGGCAAAGTGGCAGAGGAACATCAAGTTCTAAGTGTTACAACCCAAAGAAGCAAATGTATAAAAAACGAGAGTTGTAACCACTTAGCAAAAAAAGGTAGCAACCACCCATATGGACCCGCTTGAAGACTGTCAACTCATATGCTTCTCCCCCTTTTGTCAGTAAGGACCAAAAAGGTTTGAAGACATAGAGCGTCCACTCGTTCCCATCAGGAGTAGATGAAGGAGCAGGGTCGATGTTGACGTGCGGTGGTGCAGAGGGGCCCGATGCAGTGTCGAGACGTGGTGAAGCCATGGATGGTGAAGTGGCATTGTCTTCTTCTTCGACGACTCTCGCAACAACAGTTGTAGTCGAATATGAATACTCTGAATCTTCAATGGGTGGAGTTCGACGCCAGCTTGCATTGCGAGGAGGAGTGGAGTCAAATTTTAAACCCTCAGTGAAACCATCTTCACGAAGATCGTCTTCAGAGTAGAGAAGTGTGAGACTCTTCCAGGACCTCCTACAGGCTTCATGAGCAACAAATGTGTTCTTGGTGGCCAAGTTTATGATGTGATTGACGTCCACCAAGATGCTCTGCATCTGACACTTTAGCCAGTTGTGATGCCTATCTTGTTTCTAATGCAAGGCCACGAGAAGCTCTCGGTCATTGAGCACACGAGATCGCTTCCGAGGCCTTTGAGTAATGGTGCTTTCAGTGGCTTCAGTAGCTACATGACGAGGTGTACGTGTATTGCCAGTCAGAGGATAGACACGAGTAGCAGCAAGAACTCCTTCAATTTGTTGCGTGAAGCTTTGATGATCAACGTTATGAAGATAAAGGGGCTCCTTGGCAGGCTCAAGGTAGACGGCTTCGATAGACATATCAACCTCAGACAAGAAGATAAGATGGTTGCGTGCAGAGGGCTGATAGTTGACAAAAGAGTGAAGCCTGATTAAGCGCATCACCCATGGAGCATAAAACTTCAGGCCAAAGAGATCAATTCCTGATGCAGCAAGTTGTTTGATGAAGAAATCTAGAGCATTGAAGATGATGCCATTCAGAATATAGAACACCAATGTCTTCATCGCGCCTTCAAGCTTGGCTGCAGGGGAATGTCCTTTGACGGGCCATAGAGTTCGCCTAACAATTTGATAAATTGTCCATGGCAGACACTCAAGGTTGTCGACAAAGAATTCCTTAGGATATTCAGCGTCTTGTGGCAGTGGCTTCATCATGCTAAGCATCTGACTCATGTTTGGCTCAGGCTTCTGAAAGATGCTCTCCAAAGCATTCCTATGTAGTTGACAACTAGGTTCATAGTATTCACCTAGAGTGTCTAGGGGAGTAAGCTCGATGATATCTTGAGCTTTGGCTTCATGGTTCACATCACCTGTCATCCACTCAAGGACCCAAGTCTTCGGATCCCTGTTGTAGCCACGAATGTGAAGAGTAGCATAGAACTGCAGCAGAAGCTCTTTGTTCTAATGCTCTTTATCAGTGACAAACTGCAGAAGGCCAACATCTCTGAAACAGTCTAAGGCTTCTTCCAAATAGGGCAGTCCAGCAATGGCTTCACAATCCAGACGCATGTGAGGAAAGACCCGCTCTTGATTGTATAAGACACAAGAGTAATAACAGAAAGCTCCAGAAGCGATCAGATGAGATCTTGGGCTTCGAGTATGGGTTCTTGGCACTATCGAAGAATGTGTTGTGTGCCCTGAAGCTGTTGACACTGAACGAGCCTGGTGATGATGCAGCACCGGGAAACCTTGGCAGTCTAGGCTTTGGCTTTTGGACCTGAGGCCTATGCTCCACATGGTATTCATATTGTGGTCCGGAAGCAGTGGGAGGAACCATGATTGGCCATTTCACAATGACCAGCTGTCCATGATCGAAGGCCTGTTCAATTGTGTGAGGCCTAGGAGACGGAACAATGGCTTCAGCATCCACATGGGCTTCACGTTACACACTAGCTTCGGGTGCAACATTAGCTTCAGGCGCAACATTGTCTTCAGCCATGACAACGTCATTGGCTTCAATAGTGTTGGTTGTGGCTGCCTTAATGTTTCAAACTCCTCTTCAGTAGCAGGAGGGTCGGGCACTGACACGTTCTCCTCAAGAACAGCTTCTTGAGTGTCAGGGGGTGTGGCAACTCTCTCTTCTTCTTGTCTTGGTTCTTGATTTTCTTCGGCTGATGCAGTCGGAATGTCTTCAGCAGCTTTGGCTTCAGACTCAGAGACATTCATAGTAGGACTGGCTTTAGGAAATACTTCACGTGCGACTGAGCTTTGTTGCACTTCTCCTTCTAGAATGCTCGACATGGTGACCGGAGGCCTAGGGCCTTTGCGAAGCCTGCGGAATGCGGGCGACGCTTGTGGTGATGGAGTGGTCTGCACCATGTAGTCGTCATCAAGTACCGGAGTGGTGACTTGAGGGGTTGGAGTTCTGGGGGTTTCATCTTGAATGGGGGTGTCTTGTTGTGGGAGATCAGACCACGATGCATCCTGTGCAATTGGCGTCAAAGGAAGACCAATGCTGATGAGTTCACTGTTCGAAAGAACATGCGATGATACCGGTTGGCGCTCGATCTGAGGAAGGACTTCATCATCTTCTACATTGTCCTCACGACCAATGTCTTCAGTTGTGATGGGGTCAACAGCTGGTACTTCTTTGTCTTTAGGAGCCTCTGTGGTAGCAGGCTCGTGAACTATAAGTTGACGCTCTTGGTTGGAGGAGGCAGGTGATGTCTACTACACAACCTTCTTCTTGTAGATGTTGTTGGGCCTCCAAGTGCAGAGGTTTGTAGGACAGTAGAAAATTTACCTCAAGTGGATGACCTAAGGTTTATCAATCCGTAGGAGGCATAGGATGAAGATGGTCTCTCTCAAGCAACCCTGCAACCAAATAACAAAGAGTCTCTTGTGTCCCCAACACACCCAATACAATGGTAAATTGTATAGGTGCACTAGTTCGGCGAAGAGATGGTGATACAAGTGCAATATGGATAGTAGATAATAGTTTTTGTAATCTGGAAATATAAAAACAGCAACGTAACAAATGATAAAAGTGAGCATAAAACGTATTGCAATGATAGGAAACAAGGCCTAGGGTTCATACTTTCACTAGTGTAAGTTCCCTCAACAATGATAACATAATTGGATCACATAACTATCCCTCAACATGCAACAAAGAGTCACTCCAAAGTCACTAATAGCAGAGAACAAACAAAGAGATTATGGTAGGGTACGAAACCACCTCAAAGTTATTCTTTCCAATCAATCCGTTGGGCTATTCCTATAAGTGTCACAAACAGCCCTAGAGTTCGTACTAGAATAACACCTTAAGGCACAAATCAACCAAAACCCTAATGTCACCTAGATACTCCAATGTCACCTCAAGTATCCGTGGGTATGATTATACGATATGCATGACACAATCTCAGATTCATCTATTCAACCAACACATAGAACCTCAAAGAGTGCCCCAAAGTTTCTACCGGAGAATAACGACGAAAACGTGTGCCAACCCCTATGCATAGGTTCATGGGCGGAACCCACAAGTTTATCACCAAAACATACATCAAGTGAATCACGTGATATCCCATTGTCACCATAGATACGCACGGCAAGACATACATCAAGTGTTCTCAAATCTTTAAAGACTCAATCCGATAAGATAACTTCAAAGGGGAAACTCAATCCATTACAAGAGTGTGGAGGGGGGAAGAAACATCATAGGATCCAAATATAATACCAAAGCTCGTGATACATCAAGATCGTATCACCTCAAGAACACGAGAGAGAGAGAGAGATCAAACACATAGGTATTGGTACATACCCTCAGCCCCGAGGGAGAACTACCCCCTCCTCGTCATGGGGAGCACCGGGATGATGAAGATGGCCACCAGAGAAGGATTCCCCATCCGGGAGGGTGCCGGAACGGGTCTAGATTGGCTTTTGGTGGCTACGGAGGCTTCTGGCGGCAGAACTCCCGAACTATTGTGCTCCCCGATTGTTTTAGGGTATATGGATATATATAGGCGGAAGAAGTACGTCAGGGGAGCCACGAGGGGCCCACGAGGGTGGAGGGCGCGCCTAGGGGGGTGGGCGCGCCCCTCTGCCTCGTGGCTTCCTTGTTGCTTCCCTTACGTGGACTCCAAGTCTCCCGGGTTGCTTCTGGTCCAAAAATAAGTTCCGTGAAGTTTTAGGTCAATTGGACTCCGTTTGATTTTCCTTTTCTGCGATACTCTAAAACAAGGAAAAAACAGAAACTGGTACTAGGCTCTAGGTTAATAGGTTAGTCCCAAAAATAATATAAAAGTGTATAATAAAGCCCATAAACATCCAAAACACATAATATAATAGCATGGAACAATAAAAAATTATAGATACGTTGGAGATGTATCAGCATCCCCAAGCTTAATTCCTACTCGTCCTCGAGTAGGTAGATGATAAAAGCAAAATTTTTGATGTGGAATGCTACTTGGCATAATTTAAATGTAATACTTCTTAATTGTGGTATGAATATTCAGATCCGAAAGATTCAATATAAAAGTTCATATTGACATAAAAATAATAATACTTCAAGCATACTAACTAAGCAATCATGTCTTCTCAAAATAACATGGCCAAAGAAATTTCATCCCTACAAAATCATATAGTTTAGTCATGCTCCATTTTCGTCACACAAGAATGCTCTCATCATGCACAACCATGATGACAAGCCAAGCAATTGTTTCATACTTTAGTAATCTCAAACCTATAAACCTTCACGCAATACATGAGCGTGAGCCATGGATATAGCACTATGGGTGGAATAGAATATGATGATGGGGGTTATGTGGAGAAGACAAAAAAGGAGAAATTCTCACATCAACGAGGCTAATCAATGGGCTATGGAGATGCCCATCGATTGATGTTAATGTAAGGAGTAGGGATTGCCATGCAACAGATGCACTAGAGCTATAAATGTATGAAAGCTCAACAAAAGAAACTAAGTCGGTGTGCATGCAACTTGCTTGCTCACGAAGACCTAGGGCACTTGAGGGGGCCCATTGTTGGAATATACAAGCCAAGTTCTATAATGAAAATTCCCACTAGTATATGAAAGTGACAAAACAAGAGACTCTCTATCATAAAGATCATTGCGCTACTTTAAAGCACAAGTGTGGAAAAAGGATAGTAGCATTGTCCCTTTTTTTAATTTTTATTTGGCCTTTCCCTTTTTTATTTGGCCTTTCTTATTTTTTTGGGACAATGCTCTATTAATGATGATCATCACACTTCTATTTATTTACAAATCAAAGATTACAACTCGATACTAGAACAAAGTATGACTCTATATGAATGCCTCCGGCGGTGTACCGGGATTGCGATGAATCAAGAGTGGCATGTATGAAAAATTATGAACGGTGGCTTTTCCACAAATACGATGTCAACTACATGATCATGCAAGGCAATATGACAATGATGATGCGTGTCATAATAAACGGAATGGTGGAAAGTTGCATGGCAATATATCTCGGAATGGCTATGGAAATGCCATAATAGGTAGGTATGGTGGCTGTTTTGAGGAAGATATAAGGAGGTTTATGTGTGAAAGAGCATATCATTTCATGGGGTTTGGATGCACTGGCGAAGTTTGCACCAACTCTCAATGTGAGAAAGGGCAATGCACTATACCGAAGAGGCTAGCAATGATGGAAGAGTGAGAGTGCGTATAATCCATGGACTCAACATTAGTCATAAAGAACTCACATACTTATTGCAAAAATCTACAAGTCATCAAAAACCTCGGCACTACGCGCATGCTCCTAGGGGGATAGATTGGTAGGAAAAGACCATCGCTCGTCCCCGACTGCCACTCATAAGGAAGACAATCAAAAAACACCTCATGTTTAAAATTTGTTACACAACATTTACCATACGCGCATGCTACGGGACTTGCAAAATTCAACACAAGCACTTCTCAAATTCACAACTACTCAACTAGCATGACTTTGATATTATTACCTCCATATCTCAAAACGATCATCAAGCATCAAACGTCTCTTAGTATTCAAAACACTCCTAGGATTTTTTTACTAATCTTGAATACCTAGCATATTAGGATTATTTAAGCAAATTACAATGCTATTTAAGACTCTCAAAATAATATAAGTGAAGCATGAGAGATCAATAGTTTCTATAAAACAAATCCACCACCGTGCTCTAAAAAGATATAAGTGAAGCACTAGAGCAAATGACAAACTACTCCGAAAGATATAAGTGAAGATCAATGAGTAGTCGAATAATTATGCAACTATGTGAAGACTCTATAACATTTAATAATTTAAGATATTGGAATTTTATTCAAATAGCAAGCAAAATAAAATAAAATGACGCTCCAAGCAAAACACATATCATGTGGCGAATAAAAATATAGCTCCAAGTAAAGTTATCGATGAACGAAGACGAAAGAGCGGATGCCTTCCGGGGCATCCCCAAGCTTAGGCTTTTGGTTGTCCTTGAATATTACCTTGGGGTGCCTTGGGCATCCCCAATATTAGGCTCTTGCCACTCCTTATTCCATAGTCCATCGAATCTTTACCCAAAACTTGAAAACTTCACAACACAAAACTTAACAGAAAACTCGTGACCTCCGTTTGCAACAGAAAACAAAACACCACTTCAAGGTACTGTAATGAACTCCTTCTTTATTTATATTGGTGTTAAACCTACTGTATTCCATCTTCTCTATGGTTTATACCCTCCGATACTACTCATAGATTCATCAAAATAAGCAAACAACACATTGAAAACAGAATCTATCAAAAACAGAACAGTCTGTAGTAATCTGGATCAAATGTATACTTCTGGAACCCCAAAAATTCTAAAAGAAATTTCTGGACCTGAGGAATTTATCTATTAATCATCTACAAAAATAATTAACTAAATAGCACTCTCCAAATAAAAATTGCAGCAATTCTCGTGAGCGCTAAAGTTTCTGTTTTTACAGCATGATCATAAAGAATTCACCCAAGTCTTCCCAAAGGTTCTACTTGGCACAAACACTAATTAAAAGCATAAAACCACATCTAAACAGAGGCTAGGTGAATTATTTATTACTAAACAGGAACAAAAAGCAAGGAACAAAAATAAAGTTGGGTTGCCTCCCAACAAGCGCTATCGTTTAACGCCCCTAGCTAGGCATGATGATTTCAATGATGCTCACATAAAAGATAAGAATTGAAACATAAAGAGAGCATCATGAAGAATATGACTAGCAAATTTAAGTCTAACACACTTCCTATGCATAGGTATTTTGTGAGCAAGCAATTTATGTGAACAATAATCAACTAGCATAGGAAGGCAAAACAAGCATAACTTCCAAACTTTAAGCACATAGAGAGGAAACTTGATATTATTGCAATTCCTACAAGCATATATTCCTCCCTCATAAAAAAATTTCAGTAGCATCATGAATGAATTCAACAATATAACCAGCACCTAAAGCATTCTTTTCATGATCTAGAAGCATAGAATGTTTATTACTCTCCACATATGCAAAATTCTTCTTATGAATGATACTGGGAGCAAACTCAACAAAATAATTATCATGTGAGGCATAATCCAATTGAAAACTAAAATCATGATGAAAAGTTTCATGGATATCATTATTCTTTATAGCATACAAGTCATCACAATAATCATCATAGATAGCAACTTTGTTCTCATAATCAATTGGAACCTCTTCCGGAATAGTGGAATCATTACTAAATAAAGTCATGACCTCTCCAAATCCAATTTCATCAATATAATCATCATAAATAGGAGGCATGCTATCATCATAATAAATTTGCTCATCAAAGCTTGGGGGACAAAAAATATTATCTACATCAAACATAGCTTCCCCAAGCTTGAGGCTTTGCATATCATTAGCATCATGGATATTCAAGGAATTCATACTAATAACATTGAAATCATGCTCATCATTCAAATATTTAGTGCCAAACATTCTAATGCATTCTTCTTCTAACACTTTGGCATAATTTTCCTTTCCATCATACTCACGAAAGATATTAAAAAGATGAAGCGTATGAGGCAAACTTAATTCCATTTTTTGTAATTTTCTTTTATAAACTAAACTAGTGATAAAACAATAAATAAAAAGATTCGGTTGCAAGATCTAAAGATATACCTTCAAGCACACACCTCCCCGGCAATGGTGCCGGAAAAGAGCTTGATGTCTACTACACAACCTTCTTCTTGTAGACGTTGTTGGGCCTCCAAGTGCAGAGGTTTGTAGGACAGTAGCAAATTTACCTCATGTGGATGACCTAAGGTTTATCAATCCGTAGGAGGCGTAGGATGAAGATGGTCTCTCTCAAGCAACCTCGCGACCAAATAACAAAGAGTCTCTTGTGTCCCCAACACACCCAATACAATGGTAAATTGTATAGGTGCACTAGTTCGGCGAAGAGATGGTGATACAAGTGGTATATGGATGGTAGGTAAGGGTTTTTGTAATCTGAAAATATAAAAACAGCAAGGTAAGTAATGATAAAAGTGAGCATAAACGGTATTGCAATGCGTTGAAACAAGGCCTAGGGTTCATACTTTCACTAGTGCAAGTTCTCTCAACAATAATAACATAATTGGATCACATAACTATCCCTCAACATGCAACAAAGAGTCACTCCAAAGTCACTAATAGCGGAGAACAAACGAAGAGATTATGGTAGGGTACGAAACCACCTCAAAGTTATTCTTTCCAATCAATCCATTGGGCTATTCCTATAAGTGTCACAAACAGCCCTAGAGTTTGTACTAGAATAACACCTTAAGACACAAATCAACCAAAACCCTAATGTCACCTAGATACTCCAATGTCACCTCAAGTATCCGTGGGTATGATTATATGATATGCATCACACAATCTCAGGTTCATCTATTCAACCAACACATAGAACCTCAAAGAGTGCCCCAAAGTTTCTACCGGAGAATCACGACGAAAACGTGTGCCAACCCCTATGCATAGGTTCATGGGCGGTACCCGCAAGTTTATCACCAAAACATACATCAAGTGAATCACGTGATATCCCATTGTCACCATAGATACGCACGGCAAGACATACATCAAGTGTTCTCAAATCTTTAAAGACTCAATCCGATAAGATAACTTCAAAGGGGAAACTCAATCCATTACAAGAGAGTGGAGGGGGGAAGAAACATCATAGGATCCAAATATAATACCAAAGCTCGCGATACGTTAAGATCGTATCACCTCAAGAACACGAGAGAGAGAGAGATCAAACACATAGGTACTGGTACATACCCTCAGCCCCGAGGGAGAACTACTCCCTCCTCGTCATGGAGAGCATCGGGATGATGAAGATGGCCACCGGAGAAGGATTCCCCATCCGGGAGGGTGCTGGAATGGGTCTAGATTGGCTTTTGGTGGCTACAGAGGCTTCTGGCGGCGGAACTCCCGAACTATTGTGCTCCCCGATTGTTTTCGGGTATATGGATATATATAGGCGGAAGAAGTACGTCAGGGGAGCCACGAGGGGCCCACGAGGGTGGAGGGCATGCCTAGGGGGGTGGGCGCGCCCCCTGCCTCGTGGATTCCTTGTTGCTTCCCTTACGTGGACTCCAAGTCTCCCGGGTTGCTTCTGGTCCAAAAATAAGTTCCGTGAAGTTTCACGTCAATTGGACTCCGTTTGATTTTCCTTTTCTGCGATACTCTAAAACAAGGAAAAACAGAAAACTGGCACTGGGCTCTGGGTTAATTGGTTAGTCCCAAAAATAATATAGAAGTGTATAATAAAGCCCAGAAACATCCAAAACACATAATATAATAGCATGTAACAATAAAAAATTATAGATACGTTGGAGACGTATCAGCAGGACATGCAACGGAGATGGTCTCAACAACCAGTGGCTTTGTGGCAATAGCATGCTCTTTTCGCGAAGACTTTGTCTTCGGCTTCTTGGTTGATGGAGCACCATCAGAGGCATCCTTGTGGTTTCGCTTCCTGGCATCAGATTCAGCTGCCCTTGTTTTCTTCAGCTCTGAAGCTGCGGAGGGGACCTTAGGCTTCGAGCCTGTCATGCTGGCAGGGAAGACAATGCTAGGTGCATCCTGCCTTTGTGCTTCAGTGTATGCCATAGCAGACTTCTTCTTCTGTTTGGCAGCCATCCTTGGATCGATGCCAGGACGCCCCAGTGCCTTGCACTTCTCAGCCTCATTGTGCGCTTGAACACATTTCTCTGCGAAGTATTTCATCCGATCTCTTGAGCCTTTGGCTTCCTCGCGTTTCTGGTGAAACTACTCCTTGAGGTTGTGAAACATCTGCTTGAAGTTTTGAACATCAGCTATGCTGAGCTTTGCCATGTGCTTCTTGAACCGAGCCTTCTCAAAATCAATTTTGTTCTTCAGCTCGACGATCTTCTGAGCCAAGGCCAGCTCATTTGCAATGGCTCCATGGAAGGTGACGCTGATGTCCACTGGCAGCTGAAGATCATCAATGTTGATGCTCTGGTTGTTGAACCACTCATCAATGAAGCTGTTCTGAATTTCTACATCAAAGAGGGGCAAATCGTTGAAGATCTCTACCTCTTGCTTGCTCTTTATCAAAAGATCAAGAGCATCATCACCAAAGTCTTCGTCGCTTGACAGATCAATGGTTTCATCTTCGTTCCTCAGAATGGCAGCTGGAGTCAGTTCATGCCCAGAAGTCTTCATGGGCTTCTTCTTGGGCTTCTCCTTCTTCTTGGAGACGCGAGATCTTCCGACTGCACACTCGGTTCAGGAGGTGCAGTGGCCAATGGCTTCGCATGCAAAACTTGCGGTGCGGCAGAGGTCTTCGAAGCCTTCGAGTTCTTTGGCTTCTGCGACTTAGGTAGAGCTGGCGCTTCATCAGAATTTGCCTCGTCAGTTGTGTGATCCACCTTAGCCCCCTGTACAGCAATATGTGTGATGAGGCCTTCAAGGTTGTAGAAGGGGCCAATTTCATTGGGATTGGTATCATGTGTGCCATCAGCCCGTGGAGCAGATGAACCTGGGTTGAAGTCGAGGCCAAATTGCTTCTTGTTCTTCTTGGCAGACTCTTTGGCAAACTGAAAGTTGCACTTGAAGAGATTGTCTTCGCGACACCATAGCAAACTAGATGGGTCGGCATCTTCAGGCTATGGTCCTCAGACCATGCAAGGATAGAAGCCTTGGGCAATGGCTTCAGGCTTGGACTTGGGCTGCAGACCTCTGTATATGATATCTCCCCATGGTCACTTAATGGCATTCTTCTCAGCATACTCAGTGGTAACAAATCTGTATTTGAACCATTCCTCTGACGAATATCTTTGAATCCATTGAATTCGGGTCTTGCGCTCACCATAGGTTTCTTCCGGATCTGACTTGTACATTTCAAAGAGATCTGGTGGCAGATCCTTGGCTGTATCCCCATGGCGCTGCCCGCCGCCCTTTCTAGCTGATTTTTCAGTGGCCATAGTATAAAAGCTGAAAGGCTTCAACACTGTGAATGGCTTTTGATGACCCACAAGTATAGGGGATCTATCGTAGTCCTTTCGATAAGTAAGAGTGTCGAACCCAACGAGGAGCAGAAGGAAATGATAAGCGGTTTTCAGCAAGGTATTCTCTGCAAGCACTGGAATTATAGGTAATAGGTAGTTTTGTGATAAGATGATTTGTAACGAGCAACAAGTAACAAAAGTAAATAAAGTGTAGCAAGGTGGCCCAATCCTTTTTTTAGCAAAGGATGAGCCTGGACAAACTCTTATATAGAAGAAAGCACTCCCGAGGACACATGGGAATTATCT
Organism: Triticum aestivum; assembly: GCF_018294505.1. Lineage (NCBI taxonomy): Eukaryota > Viridiplantae > Streptophyta > Magnoliopsida > Poales > Poaceae > Triticum > Triticum aestivum. Next base: position 569,895,957 of record NC_057794.1, read on the forward strand.
TCAAGCTAGTTTTCATCATGTTCATATGATTCGCGTTCGGTACTTTGATAATTTGATATGTGGGTGGACCGGTGCTTCGGTGCTGTCCTTACTTGGACAAGCATCCCACTTATGATTAACTCCTATTGCAAGCATCCGCAACTACAAAAGAAGTATTAAGGTAAACCTAACCATAGCATGAAACATATGGATCCAAATCAGCCCCTAACGAAGCAACGCATAAACTAGGGTTTAAGCTTCTGTCATTCTAGCAACCTAGCATCTACTTATTACATCCCAATGCCTTCCTCTAGGCCCAAATAATGGTGAAGTTTCATGTAGTCGGCGTTCACATAACACCACTAGAGGAGAGACAACATAAATCTCATCAAAATATCGAATGAATACCAAATTCACATGACTACTAATAGCAAGACTTCTCCCATGTCCTCAGGAACAAACATAACTACTCACAAAGCATATTCATGTTCATAATCAGAGGGGTATTAATATGCATAATGGATCTGAACATATAATCTTCCACCAAGTAAACCAACCAGCATCAAGTACAAGGAGTAATCTACACTACTAGCAACCTACAGGTACCAATCCCAGAGTTAGAGACAAGAATTGGATACAAGAGATGAACTAGGGTTTGAGAGGAGATGGTGTTGGTGAAGATGTTGATGGAGATTGGACCCCTCCCGATGAGAGGAGCTTTGGTGATGACGATGGCGATGAATTCCCCCTCCCGGAGGGAAGTGTCCCCGGCAGAACAGCTCCGCCAGAGCCCTAGATTGGTTCTGCCAAGGTTTCGCCTTGTGGCGGCGGAGTCTCGTCCCGAAAGCTTGCTTATGATTTTTCTTCGGACGAAAGAATTCATATAGCAGAAGATGGGCACCGGAGGGCCAACAGGGGGCCCACGAGGCAGGGAGCACGCCTAGGGGGTAGGTCGCGCCCCGCCCTCGTGGTTAGGGTGTGGGCCCCCTCTGGTATTTTCTTCGCTCAGTATTTTTTATTATTTCCAAAAATAACTTCCGTGGAGTTTTAGGACTTTTGGAGTTGTGCAGAATAGGTCTATAATATTTGCTCCTTTTCCAGCCCAAAATTCTAGTTGCCGGCATTCTCCCTCCTTATGTAAACCTTGTAAAATAAGAGAGAATAGGCATAAGTATTGTGACATAATGTGTAATAACAGCCAGCAATAAATATCAGTATAAAAGCATGATGCAAAATGGACGTATCAACTCCCCCAAGCTTAGACCTCGCTTGTCCTCAAGCAGAACCCGATAACGATAAATATGTCCACATGTTTAGAGGTAGAGGTGTCGATAAAATAAAATACGGACATGAGGGCATCATGATCTTTTTTTTAAAATAGCAACATATATGGATAATGTCATATGATCTCTTATGCTCAAGTAATAATCTATTCACAATGCAAAGTATGAATCAGAAACTTTATTGAGATCTAACAAACTATAATCTCAGTCATTGAAGCAATTGCAATTTATTATAACATCGGAAAGAGTCTATGTCAGAGCTTTTCAGCAAGCCCACATACTCAACTATCATGTAGTCTTTCACAATTTCTAACACTCACACAATACTTGTGGTTACGGAGTTTTAATCGGACACAAAGAAAGATATGGGCTTATAGTTTCGCCTCCCAACCTTTTACCTCTAGGGTAATGTCAAAAATAATAGCTCATGCTAACTTACATCCAATTATATATATATATATATATATATATATATATATATATATATATATATATATATATTCCAACACACTGAGCTTGCCAAAGGATAAAATGTAAAAAGGAAAGGTGAAGATCACCATGACTTTTGCATAAGGTAGGAGATAAAAGTAAAAGATAGGCCCTTCGTAGAGGGAAGCAGAGGTTGTCATGCACTTTCAGGGTTGGATGCACAAAATCTTAATGCGAAAGAGCGTCACTTTATATTGCCACTTGTGATATAGACCTTTATTATGCAGTCCATCGCTTTTATTTCTTCCACATCACAAGATCGTATAAAGCTTATTTCCTCCACACCAATCAATCATACATATTTAGAGAGCAATTTTTATTGCTTGCACCGATGACAACTTACTTGAAGGATCTTACTCAATCCATAGATAGATATGGTGGACTCTCATGGCAAAACTGGGTTTAAGGGTATTTGGAAGCACAAGTAGTATCTCTACTTGGTGCAAAGAATTTGGCTAGCATGAGGGGAAAAGCAAGCTCAACATGTTGGATGATCCATGACACTATACTTTATTTCAGATATAAGAAAAAATAACCCGTTATGTTGTCTTCCTTGTCCAACATCAACTCTTTAGTATGTCATATTTTAATGAGTGCTCACAATCATAAAAGATGTCCAAGATAGTATATTTATATGTGAAACCTCTCTTTCTTTATTACTTCCTCCTAATTTCAAAGATGACCAAAACTATGTTTGTCAACTCTCAACAACTTTTAATCATCATACTCTTTCTATGTGAAGTCATTACTCTTCATAAGATCAATATGATATCTTTTTATTCTTTCTTTTTCTTTTATTCACTCAAGATCATAGCAAGATAATCAAGCCCTTGACTCAACACTAATCTTTATTATATAGCTCACGGACTTGATTACATAGAGGGATCATAAAGCAAAACTCAAAACTAGATCATACCAAAAACTTTATTCTACTAGATCAAGATATTACTACAAGGATCGAACTAAGTAAAACGATAAAGATAAAAGTGATGGTGATACGATACCGGGGCACTCCCCCAAGCTTGGAAGTTGCCAAGGGGGTGCCCATCCCATATGACTATGTCTCCTTTGTTGGTGAAGAAGATGGTGGTGATGATGAAGTAGGCTTGTCGACCATCTTCCAAGGCAGAGGCTTCTACCTCTTGAGCACTACATTGGATTTCCTTGAAGAGGAAAGGATGATGCAGGAAAGTAGCATAAGTTTTTCCCTCAGTTTTTGAGAACCAAGGTATCAATCCAGTAGGAGGCTGCGCGCGCGTCCCTAGTACCTGCACAAAACAAATAACTCCTCACAACCAACGTGATAAGGGGTTGTCAATCCCTTCACGGTCACATACGAGAGTGAGATCTGATAGATATGATAAGATAATATTTTTGGTATTTTTATGATAAAGATGCAATGTAAAATAAAAGCAAAGTAAAAAGCAAAGGAAATAACTAAGTATTGGGAGATTAATATGATGAAGATAGACCCGGGGCCATAGGTTTCACTAGTGGCTTCTCTGAAGAGCATAAGTATTTTACGGCGGGTGAACAAATTACTGTTGAGAAATTGACAGAATTGAGCATAGTTATGAGAATATCTAGGTATGATCATGTATATAGGCATCATGTCCGAGACAAGTAGACCGACTCCTGCCTGCATCTACTACTATTACTCCACTCATCGACCGCTATCCAGCATGCATCTAGAGTATTAGGTTCATGAAAACAGAGTAACGCCTTAAGTAAGATGACATGATGTAGAGGGATAAATTCATGCAATATGATAAAAAACCCATCTTGTTATCCTCGATGGCAACAATACAATACGTGCCTTGCTGCCCCTACTGTCACTTGGAAAGGACACCGCAAGATTGAACCCAAAGCTAAGCACTTCTCCCATTGCAAGAAAGATCAATCTAGTAGGCCAAACCAAACTGATAATTCGAAGAGACTTGCAAAGATAACCAATCATACATAAAAGAATTCATAGAAGATTCAAACATTGTTCATAGATAATCTTGATCATAAACCCACAATTCATCGTCTCAACAAACACACCACAAAAAGAAGATTACATCGAATAGATCTCCACAAGAGAGGAGGAGAACATTGTATTGAGATCCAAAAAGAGAGAAGAAGCCATCTAGCTAATAACTATGGACCTGAAGGTCTGAGGTAAACTACTCACACTTCATTGGAGAGGCTATGGTGTTGATGTAGAAGCCATCCGTGATGGATGCTCCCTCCGGCGGAGCTCTGGAACAGGCCCCAAGATGGTATCTCGTGGATACAGGAAGTTATGGCAGTGGAATTAGGGTTTTGGCTCCGTATCTGATCGTTTAGGGTACGTAGGTATATATAGGAGGAAGGAGTACGTCGGTGGAGCAACAGGGGGCCCACGAGGGTGGAGGCCGTGCCTGGGGGGTGGGGTAGGCGCGCCCCCTACCTCATGGCCTCCTCCTTTGTTTCTTGACGTAGGGTCCAAGTCTCCTGTATCTTGTTCGGTGAGAAAATCACGTTCCCGAAGGTTTCATTCCCTTTGGACTCCGTTTGATATTCCTTTTCTTTGAAACCCTAAAATAGGAAAAAAAACAACAATTCTGGGCTGGGCCTCCGGTTAATAGGTTAGTCCCAAAAATAATATAGAAGTGGATAATTAAGCCCAATAATGTCTGAAACAGTAGATAATATAGCATGGAGCAATCAAAAATCATAGATACATTGGAGACGTATCAAGCATCCCCAAGCTTAATTCCTGCTCGTCCTCGAGTAGGTAAATGATAAAAACAGAATTTTTGATGTGGAATGCTACTTGGCATAATTTCAATGTAATTCTTCTTAATTGTGGCATGAATATTCAAATCTGAAAGATTCAAGATAAAAGTTCATATTGACATAAAAATAATAATACTTCAAGCATACTAACTAAGAAATTATGTCTTCTCAAAATAACATGGCTAAAGAAAGTTCATCCCTACAAAATCATATAGTTTAGTCATGCACCATTTTCTTCACACAAGAATGCTCTCATCATGCACAACCCCGATGACAAGCCAAGCAATTGTTTCATACTTTAGTAATCTCAAACTATAAACTTTCACGCAATATATGAGCGCGGGCCATGGACATAGCACTATGGGTGGAATAGAATAAGATGATGGGGGTTATGTGGAGAAGACAAAAAAGGAGAAAGTCTCACATCAACGAGGCTAATCAATGGGCTATGGAGATGCCCATCAATTGATGTTAATGTAAGGAGTAGGGATTGCCATGCAACAGATGCACTAGAGCTATAAATGTATGAAAGCTCAACAAAAGAAACTAAGTGGGTGTGCATGCAACTTGCTTGCTCATGAAGACCTAGGGCACTTGAGGAGGCCCATTGTTGGAATATACAAGCCAAGTTCTATAATGAAAATTCCCACTAGTATATGAAAGTGACAATACAAAAGACTCTCTATCATGAAGATTATGGTGCTACTTTGAAGCACAAGTGTGGCAAAGGATAGTAGCATTGTCCCTTCTCTCTTTTTTTCTCATTTTTTGGGCCTTCTCTTTTTTATGGCCCTTTTTTATATTCCACACTTGGGACAATGCTCTAGAAAATGATGATCATCACACTTCTATTTATTTACAACTCAATGATTACAACTCGATACTAGAACAAAAGATGACTCTATATGAATGCCTCCGGCGGTGTACCGGGATATGCAATGAATCAAGAGTGACATGTATGAAAGAATTATGAACGGTGGTTTTGCCACAAATACTATGTCAACTACATGATGATGCTAAGAAATATGACGATGATGAATGTGTCATGATAAACGGAATGGTGGAAAGTTGCATGGCAATATATCTCGGAATGGCTATGGAAATGCCATAATAGGTAGGTATGGTGGCTGTTTTGAGGAAGATATAAGGAGGTTTATGTGTGAAAGAGCGTATCATATCACGGGATTTGGATGGACCGGCGAAGTTTACACCAACTCTCAATGTGAGAAAGGGCAATGCACGATACCGAAGAGGCTAGCAATGATGGAAGGGTGAGAGTGCGTATAATCCATGGACTCAACATTAGTCATAAAGAACTCACATACTTATTACAAAAATCTACAAGTCATCAAAAACCAAGCACTACGCTCATGCTCCTAGGGGGATAGATTGGTAGGAAAAGACCATCGCTCGTCCCCGACCGCCACTCATAAGGAAGACAATCAAAGAACACCTCATGTTTCAAATTTGTTACATAACGTTTACCATACGTGCATTCTATGGGACTTGCAAACTTCAACACAAGCATTTCTCAAATTCAAAACTACTCAACTAGCATGACTTTTATATTATTACCTCCATATCTCAAAACAATCATCAAGCATCAAACTTCTCTTAGTATTCAAAACACTCATAAGATTTTTTTACTAATCTTGAATACCAAGCATATTAGGATTATTTAAGCAAATTACCATGCTATTTAAGACTCTCAAAATAATCTAAGTGAAGCATGAGAGATCAATAGTTTCTATAAAACAAATCCACCACCATGCTCTAAAAGATATAATTGAAGTACTAGAGAAAAACTATATAACTCAAAAGATATAATCGAAGCACATAGAGTATTCTAACAAATTCCAAATCATGTATGGGTATCTCAAAAGGTGTGTACAGCAAGGATGATTGTGGTAAACTAAAAAGCAAAGACTCAAATCATACAGGATGCTCCAAGAAAAACACATATCATGTGGTGAATAAAAATATAGCTCCAAGTAAAGTTATCGATAGAAGTAGACGAAAGAGGGGATGCCTTCCGGGGCATCCCCAAGCTTTGGATTTTAGGTGTACTTAGATTATTTTGGGGGTTCCATGGGCATCCCCAAGATTAGGCTCTTGCACTCCTTGTTCCATAATCCATCAAATCTTTACCCAAAACTTGAAAACTTCACAACACAAAACTTAAAGTAGAAAATCTCATGAGCTCCGTTAGCGAAAGAAAACAAAAGACCACTTCAAGGTACTATAATGAACTCATTCTTTATTTATATTGGTGTTAAACCTACTTTATTCCAACTTCTCTATGATTTATAAACTATTTTACTAGCCATAGATTCATCAAAATAAGCAAACAACACACGAAATATAGAATCTGTCAAAAACAGAACAGTCTGTTGTAATCTGTAGCTAGTGCAATATCTGGAACTCCAAAAATTCTAAAATAAATTTATGGACGTGAGGAATTTATATATTAATCATCTTCAAAAAGAATTAACTAAATATCACTTTCCAAATCAAAATGGCAGCAGTTCTCGTGAGCGCTAAAGTTTCTGTATTTTACAGCAGGATATCAAGACTTTCCCCAAGTCTTCCCAACGGTTCTACTTGGCACAAACACTAATTAAACACAAAAAACACAACCAAATCAGAGGCTAGGTATATTATTTATTAATAAACAGGATCAAAAAGAAAGTAATAAAAATAAAGTTGGGTTGCCTCCCGACAAGCGCTATCGTTTAACGCCCCTAGCTAGGCATAAAAAGCAAGGATAGATCTAGGTATTGCCATCTTTGGTAGGCAATCCATAAGTGGCTCTCATAATAGATTCATAAGCTAATTTAATTTTATTTCTAGGAAAGTGTTGCATGCCTTTCCTTAATGGAAATTGGAATCTAATATTCCTTTCTTCATATCAATAATTGCACCAATCGTTCTAAGGAAAGGTCTACCAAGAATAATAGGACATGAAGGATTGCAATCTATATCAAGAACGATAAAATCTATGGGCACATAATTCCTATTTTCAACAATAATAACATCATTAATTCTTCCCATAGGTTTCTTAATAGTGGAATCGGTGCAAGTTTAAAGAGCAATCATCATAATCACAGAAACCTAACAAATCACACAAAGTCTTTGGAATCGTGGAAACACTAGCACCCAAATCACACAAAGCATAGCATTCATGATCTTTAATTTTAATTTTAATAGTTGGTTCCCACTCATCATAAAGTTTTCTAGGGATAGAAACTTCCAACTCAAGTTTTTCTTCATAAGATTGCATCAAGGCATCAATGATATGTTTAGTAAACGCTTTATTTTGACTATAAGCATGAGGAGAATTTAGCACGGATTGCAACAAGGAAATGAAATCAATCAAAAAGAAATTTTAATAATTAAATTCCTTGAAATCCATAATAGTGGGTTTAGCAACATCTAGGGTTTTAATTTCTTCAATTCCACTTTCATCAAATTTAGCATCAAGATCTAAAAACTCCGAATTTTTGGAACGCCTTCTAGGTAAAGGTGGATCATATTAAGTCCCATCATTATCAAGATTAATATTCCAAAACAAAGATTTAATAGGGGACACATCAATAACTTTTAGATCTTCATCTTTATTTTCATAGGAACTAGAAGAACACGCTCTTATAAAGGCATCTTTCTTAGCACGCATCCTAGCGGTTCTTTCTTTGCACTCATCAATGGAAATTCTCATGGCTTTGAGAGACTCATTGATATCATGCTTAGGAGGAATAGATCTAAGCTTTAAAGAATCAACATCAAGAGAAATTTTATCAACGTTCCTAGCGAAATCATCAATCTTAAGCAATTTCTCTTCAATCAAAGCATTGAAATTCTTTTGCGATGTAATGAATTATTTAATATTAGATTCAAAATCAGAGGGCATCTTATTATAATTTCCGTAAGAATTGTTGTAGGAATTACAATAATTATTAGAGGGATTACTAGGATAAGGCCTAGGATTAAAGTTTCCTCTATAGGCGTTGTTACCAAAATTATTCCTACCAACAAAATTTACATCCATAGATTCATTATTATTCTCAATCAAACTAGACAAGGGCATATCATTAGGATCAGAAGAAACACTCTTACTAGCAAATAATTTTATAAGTTCATCCATCTTTCCACTCAAAACATTAATTTCTTCTATCGCATGCACTTCCTTATTAGTAGATCTTTCAATATGCCATTGAGAATAATTAACCATAATATTATCTAGGAGTTTAGTAGCTTCTCGTAAAGTGATTTCCATAAAAGTGCCTCTCGCGGTCGAATCTAAAATATTTCTAGAAGCAAAATTCAATCCGGCATAAAAAATTTGTATAATCATCCACAAATTCAAACCATGAGTAGGGCAAGTATGTATCATTAATTTCATCCTCTCCCAAGCTTGTGCAACATGTTCATGATCACGTTGCTTAAAATTCATAATATCGTTTCTAAGGGAGATGATCTTAGCGGGAGGAAAATACTTAGAGATAAAAGCATCTTTGCAGTTGTTCCAAGAATCAATACTATTTTTAGGCAAAGATGAAAACCAAGCTTTAGCATGATCTCTAAGCGAAAAAGGAAATAGCTTCAATTTAACAATATCGTTGTCCACATATTTCTTCTTTTGCATATCACACAAATCAACGAAGCTATTTAGATGGGTAGCGGCATCTTCACTAGGAAGGCTGGAAAACAGATCTTTCATGACAAGATTCAGCAAAGCGGCATTAATTTCATAAGATTCAACATCGGTAAGAGGAGCAATCAGAGTGCTAATAAAATCATTGTTGTTGATATTAGTAAAGTCACACAATTTAGTGTTATCTTGAGCCATCGTGACAAGCAAGCAATCCAACACACAAGCAAACAAAAAGCAAGTGGGCAAAAAGAGGCAAAAAGAGAAAGAGAGGGAGGATAGAGAGGGGGGGGGAATAAAACAGCAAGGGTTAAGTGGGGAAGAGGAAAACGAGAGGCAAATGGCAAATAATGTAATGCGGGAGATAAGGGTATGTAATGGGTACTTGGTATGTTGACTTTTGTGTAGACTCCCCGGCAATGGCGCCAGAAATGGCTCGTTGTCGGGAGTCAAATCTTGACTTGCGCGAACCTCCCTGGCAATGGTGCCAGCAATCTTCTTGCTACCTCTTGAGCACTGTGTTGGATTTCCTTGAAGAGGAAAGGATGATGCAGCAAAGTAGTGTAAGTATTTCCCTCATTTTTTGAGAATCAAGGTATCAATCCAGTAGGAGGATGCGCGCGTGTCCCTAGTACCTGCACAAAACAAGTAACTCCTAGCAACCAACGCGATAAGGGGTTGTCAATCCCTTCACGGTCACTTACGAGAGTGAGATCTGATAGATACGATAAGATAATATTTTTGGTATTTTTATGATAAAGATGCAAAGTAAAATAAAAGCAAAGTAAAAAAGCAAAGGAGATAACTAAGTATTGGGAGATTAATATGATGATGATAGACCCGGGGGCCATAGGTTTCAGTAGTGGCTTCTCTCAAGAGCATAAGTATTTTACGGTGGGTGAACGAATTACTGTTGAGAAATTGACAGAATTGAACATAGTTATGAGAACATCTAGGTATGATCATGTATATATGCATCATGTCCGAGACAAGTAGACCGACTCCTGCCTGCATCTACTACTATTACTCCACTCATCGACCGCTATCCAGCATGCATCTAGAGTATTAGGTTCATGAAAACAGAGTAACGCCTTAAGTAAGATGACATGATGTAGAGGGATAAATTCATGCAATATGATAAAAAACCCATCTTGTTATCCTCGATGGCAACAATACAATACGTGCCTTGCTGCCCCTACTGTTACCGGGAAAGGACACCGCAAGATTGAACCCAAAGCAAAGCACTTCTCCCATTGCAAGAAAGATCAATCTAGTAGGCCAAACCAAACTGATAATTCGAAGAGACTTGCAAAGATTACCAATCATACATAAAAGAATTCAGAGAAGATTCAAGTATTGTTCATAGATAATCTTGATCATAAACCCACAATTCATCGGTCTCAACAAACACACCGCAAAAAGAAGATTACATCGAATAGATCTCCACAAGAGAGGGGGAGAACATTGTATTGAGATGCAAAAAGAGAGAAGAAGCCATCTAGCTAATAACTATGGACCTGAAGGTCTGAGGTAAACTACTCACACTTCATCGGAGAGGATATGGTGTTGATGTAGAAGCCCTCCGTCATGAATTCCCCCTCAGATGGAGCTCCGGAACAGAACCCAAGATGGGATCTCGTGGATACAGGAAGTTACGACGGTGGAATTAGGGTTTTGGCTCCGTATCTGATCGTTTGGAGGTACGTAGGTATATATAGGAGGAAGGAGTACGTAGGTGGAGCAATAGGGGGCCCACGAGGGTGGAGGGCGCGCCTGGGGGGGGGTAGGCACGCCCCCTACCTCGTGGCCTCCTCCTTTGTTTCTTGACGTAGGGTCCAAGTCTCCTGGATCTTGTTCGATGAGAAAATCACGTTCCCGAAGGTTTCATTTCGTTTGGACTCCGTTTGATATTCCTTTTCTTCGAAACCCTAAAGTAGGCAAAAAATAGCAATTCTGGGCTGGGCCTCTGGTTAATAGGTTAGTCCCAAAAATAATATAAAATTGGATAATAAAGCCCAATAATGTCCAAAACAGTAGATAATATAGCATGGAGCAATCAAAAATTATAGATACGTTGGAGACGTATCATAGGCTCACCATCATAGAAGGATGAACGAGTCTCCGGGATCCTCAAATCTGCAGCCAAACTCATCCTCTTGAATCTATATTCATACTCACAGTTTTGGTTTTGCAGGTCATAGATTTGGGCTTGGAGGTGCTCGATCTTCTCGTGAAGCTTAAAGATGGTCTCCCCAATGTTCTTGGCATCCAACTTGTGGTTGTTGGTGAACTCCGCGATCATCATATGGTTGGCGTTGAGTCCACGTTCCACCATCCCCTGGCACTTGAAAACTTGTTGCTCCATTGCTTCGAGCCTTGTCTCCACGTTTTCGGTCCTCCTTGGTCCCTCAACATCGTGGATGTGCATCACGCATCTCAAAGGTTTGAGGGTGTTTCAGCACCTCTGCGAGGTAGGGGTTGATGACCTTCTTGCAGAACTTGTCCTTGGGGGCGCTTGGGGACGTCATGATGATCTAGATCTTTCAGGAAAATAGCTCGAAATTAATACAGAGGATATTTGCGTGATACAGGAGTCAAAACCTTCGGGAGGTTATATAATGAATTTTTACTGACCAAAATACGTATCGTGCAAGAAAACAGAGTCCAGAGAGCACACGAGGTGCCCACGAGGTAGGGGCACGCCCAAGGGGGTAGGGCGCGCCCTCCACCCTCGTGGAGCCCTCATGTCCTTCTCGGATTGCTTCTTATTTTTCTATTTTTCTAGATATTCCAAAACAGAGAAAAATTGCCATTAGAATTGTTTTGGAGTCGGTTTACTTACCGTACCACGTACCTCTTCCTTTTCGGAGTTTGAAACATTCTGGAAAGTGTCCCTTATGTATTCCTTCGGGGTTACGGTTTCAATAACATTGGTTTCAACATTTATAGGATTACCTGAGATATAATGTTTGATTCTTTGACCGTTCACCACCTTCGCATTTGTGCCTTCAAAGTTGTTGATTTTTATGGCGCTGGAACGATAGACCTCCTCGATAACGTAAGGACCTTCCCAATTAGAGAGAAGTTTTCCTGTAAAAAAATCTTAAGCAAGAGTTGTATAAAAATACATAATCACCTACATTAAACTCACGCTTTTGTATCCTTTTGTCGTGCCATCTTTTAACTTTTTCTTTAAACAACTTGGCATTCTCATAGGCTTGGGTTCTCCATTCATCAAGTGAGCTAATGTCAAATTAACTCTTCTCACAGGCAAGTTTGAAATCATAGTTGAGCTCTTTAATAGCCCAATATGCCTTATGTTCTAGTTCGAGAGGTAAGTGACATGCTTTTCGATAAACCATTTTATACGGAGACATACCCATAGGATTTTTATATGCAGTTCTATAGGCCCATAATGCATCATCAAGTTTCTTGGACGAATTCTTTCTAGATCTATTAACAGCCTTTTGCAAAATTAATTTGAGTTCTCTATTACCCGATTCTACTTGACCACTAGACTGTGGGTGATAAGGAGATGCAATTCTATGACTAACATCATACTTAGCAAGCATTTTACGGAAAGCACCATGAATAAAATGTGAACCACCATCAGTCATTAAATATCTAGGGACTCCAAACCTTTGAAAAATAAATTCTTTAAGCATCTTAATAGAGGTGTTATGATCAACACTACTAGTTGGAATAGCTTCTACCCACTTAGTAACATAATCAACAACAACTAAAATATGTGTATATCCATTAGAGGCAGGAAACGGTCCCATATAATCAAAGCCCCAAACATCAAATGGTTCAATAACAAGTGAATAATTCATAGGCATTTCTTGACGTCTACTAATATTACCAATTTCTTTGACATTCATCACAAGATAAGACAAACTTACGGGCATCCTTGAAGAGAGTAGGCCAATAAAAACCGGATTGCAATACCTTATGTGCAGTTCTATCTCCAGCGTGGTGTCCTCCATAAGCTTTGGAGTGACACTTGTGTAGGATCTGTTCCTGTTCATGCTCAGGTACACAACGCCTAATAACACCATCTACTCCTTGTTTATAAAGATGTGGGTCATCCCAAAAGTAATGTCTTAAATCATAGAAAAACCTTTTCTTTTGCTGGTATGTGAAACTAGGTGGTATAAATTTAGCAACAATGTAATTAGCATAATCAACATACCATGGAGCAGTATGAGAAGCATTTATGACATTTAATTGTTCATCAGGAAAGCTATCATCAATAGGTAGTGGGTCATCAAGAACATTTTCTAACCTAGACAAGTTATCTGCAACGGGGTTCTCAGCTCCCTTTCTATCAATAATATGCAAATCAAATTCTTGTAGCAAGAGAACCCATCTAATAAGTCTAGGTTTAGCATCTTTCTTTTCCATAAGATATTTAATAGCAACATGATCAGTGTGAATAGTTACTTTAGAATCAACAATATAAGGTCTGAACTTATCACAAGCAAATACAACTGCTAAAAATTCTTTTACAGTAGTGGCATAATTTCTTTGGGCATTGTCTAGAGTTTTGCTAGCATATTGAATAACATTTAATTTCTTATCAACTCTTTGCCCTAGAACAGCACATACAGCATAATCTCTAGCATCACACATAATTTCAAAAGGTAATTTCCAATCAGGTGGCTGAATGATAGGTGTAGAGGTTAATGCTTTCTTAAGTATTCCAAATGCTTCTACACAATAATCATCAAAGACGAATGGTATATCTTTTTGTAATAAATTAGTCAGAGACCGAGAAATTTTTGAGAAGTCCTTAATGAACCTCCTATAAAAGTTGGCATGGCCAAGGAAACATCTTATACCTTTGATGTCCTTGGGACACGGCATCTTTTCAATAGCATCAACTCTAGCTTTATCAACTTCAATGCCCCTTTCAGAAATTTTATGCCCCAAGACAATACCTTCATTAACCATAAAGTGGCACTTCTCCCAATTCAAGACAAGGTAAGTTTCTTCACATCTCTGCAAAACTCGATCAAGGTTGCTTAAGAAATCATCAAAAGAGGATCCATAGACGGAGAAATCGTCCATGAAAACCTCACAAATCTTTTCGCAAAAATCAGAGAATATAGCCACCATGCATCTTTGAAAGGTAGCAGGTGCATTACATAAACCAAAAGACATATGTCTATAAGCAAAAGTACCGAAAGGGCAAGTAAAAGTGGTCTTTGATTGATCATCAGCTGACACAGGTATTTGAGAGAAACTAGAATAACCATATAGAAAGCAAAAATGTGTATGTTTGGATAATCTTTCCAGCATTTGATCAATGAAAGGTGAGGGGTAATGATCTTTTTTAGTAGCCTTATTTAATTTGCGAAAATCAATTCCATCCTATAACCTGTAATAATTCTTTGCGGAATCAATTCATCTTTATCATTAGGAACGACAGTAATACCTCCCTTCTTAGGAACACAATGGATATGACTTACCCACTGACTATCAGCAATGGGATAAATTATACATGCCTCAAGGAGCTTTAGTATTTCTTTTCTTACCACTTCTTTCATCTTAGGATTCAGCCGTCATTGGTGACCAATAACTGGTTTGGCATCTTCCTCCAAATTTATTTTGTGTTGACATAGAGTGGGACTAATGCCCT